>NW_007259943.1:349731-416315 GCF_000164805.1 Carlito syrichta | reverse complement strand
TGAGTTGATATCTTACTTTGTTGCCCAGGCTGGAGTGAGGTGGCATGATCACAGCTCATGGCAACCGTGTCCTCCTGGGCTCAGGCAATTCTTCTACCTCAGCATCCAGTAGCTGGGACTACAGGCACATGCCATCATGCCTGACTTTTTAATTTTTTAATTTTTTTATAGATGAGGTTTTACTATGTTGTCCTGGCTGACCAAGCAGTCCACCTGCCTTGGCTTCCCAAAGTGCTGGGATTATAAGTATGAGCCGCTGCACCCAGCCTGAACAAGTTCCCCCCCCTGCGACTTTTTTATTTTAATAGGTAATGTTGCAAATAGTATAAAAACCCCACAGTACAATAGAGGATATTAAGAAAAGTTAAATTTTTCTCCCACTCAGGTCCCACAGCAATCTACTTTCCTTTCCCAAAAGCTAATCTCTGTTATAGTGTGTTATGTATTCTTCCAAAGATATCTGTGCTGAATGAGTTTTTAATGCAGATACTTCTGCCATCCCGAGACAGCAAGGCTAGTCCTTCCTCTTCCTCCTCCTTCTCAGCCTATCCAACATAAAGATGACAAAGATAAAGACCTTTATGATAATCCACTTCCACTTAATAAATAGTGATTATAGTTTCTCCTTTGTATAATTTCCTTAATAGCATTTTTTCTCTAGCTTACTTTATTGTGAGAATACAGTATATCATACGTATAACATACAGAATATATATTCATTGACTATGTTATCGGTAAGGGCTTCAATCAATAGTAAGCTAGTAGTAGTTAAGTTTTGGGGGAGTCAATTCTACTTGGATTTTTGCGTGGGGGTTCAGGACCCCCAACCCCCACATTGATCAAAGGTCAACTGTGCTTGAGTTTGAAAAGTTGCTAACAGAGAAAGCATGCTTGGCCTTTGTTATTTTAGGGAAAAACTTAACTTTCTGCCCTGGGCAAGATGAATTTGTGTCAGGGATGGGCTCTTACCTTTTAGTACTCACAGGGAATTATATTTAGGTTAATATACCTACAGATTGTTTTCAGCATATTTCTGAAGCTTTTTGGCAGCTATGAGAAAACACCAGAATTTATACATCGAAACACTTAAAATCCTTACCATCTCAAGAAAGGATCCCAAGAAGAACAAGTGCCGGTTTGTACAGATATCTTCTGTTAGGCTCCTACCCGGATGGGCCCTGGGTGTATTATATTAGCACTACCTCTCCCACATCATAAAAGCTGGGGCCGGAGGTTCACGGTTTAGCAAAGGCCTTCAGGGCAGACATTGGCTCTGCTGCTCTGTTAATCGCTTTCTTGCAATTCGAGCTCTTTGACCCTGAGTTTCCTTACTTCTTGCTTGATCAGCAGGTGCATTGACAAAGATGGTATCTTTATTTTATCCGCGTTTTTAGTTGGTTAAGATGATTTCTATGCTGTGAAATTGTTTTAAGTGGTGCAGGGTGTCGGGGGAGGGGAGACACTATCAGAGTCAAAAGGTTGATGTTCTAGCACAAACAGGGCTGAGGCCAGGGTTGGGCAGAGCTGTTGGAAACTCTGGCAGAAACCCAGGCTGGGGAGGAGGGACAGCAGACACTGAATGACCTGGGGGTGGTGGGGAGACGAGGCCCCTGGGTTTTGGGCCAGAGAGGGGTGGCGCCAAGGGGAGACATCTGGGGGGGGTAGCTCTGAGCCAGGAGCCTCATCTGGGCCGACCGGTGGGGCTGTTTGTCCGGGCTGCGCTTGAGAAGAAAGAAACTGCTGTGTGCATCCTTGCAGGTGAGGGAGGAGGGGACAGGTGTGAGGCACCTGGTCAGGTCACCTCATCAGGAAGAAGGCCCGTCTTCTTCCTCAGAGAGAGGGTGAAGAGCGCGAGTGACACTCCAGACATCAGGAGGGGAGGTGGCTTTTGTTCCCTTCTCGCGCAGCCCTGTTAGCCTGGCAGGGGTCTCCACCCGCTTCTACCCTAGTAGGAGTTTGCCTTTGGCTTAGGCCAAGGAGGCCCTGCAGCTGGCGGCGGGACCTCGTGTTAGTTAAAGCATGAGTTAGTAGCATGAGGGATCCAGGGCAGACTCACATTGTGTGGGGTTTTCTTTTTATTATCTATTTACTTATTTATTTGTTTTAAAGTGAGAAAGCAGGATTTGTTGAGAGGACAGAAAAGCTCCCACGATGGGAGGGGGCCTCAAGGGGTTGTCCGAGGCCTTCTTTTTAAATGAGAACATGAGATTACAAATGAATACTTAGGTCTAAGGCATTGGACGGGTCAGCCAGTGATGGCCAAGAAGCTCAAGCTCCTTTGGCCTTGGCATGAATCTTGCCTGTGCAGGATGGCTTGAGTGGCCTTCTGAGGCAGAGCAGAGGAAAACAGTGGGCGTTTCCAGTTTGTGGAAATGTGATTTTGTTCGCCGTCTCTCAGCTGCTGTGAGGGAAGAATGAAGGCACAGGACATTGAGGGGCAGTCAAATGAACAGGGGACTCATGCAGGCTTGGTATGCTTTGTTTTTTGAGTTGCCCAGTCTGGAGGACTGTGGCACAGTCACGGCTTACCGCAGCCTCAGCCTCCTAGGCGCAGGTGATTCTCCTGCCTCAACCCCCACATAGCCGGAACTACAGGTGCCCACCACCACTCTGGGTAATGCTATGACTGGCAAGTTAACAAAATTGTGAATAATTGTGTGATCCTTTGTTAGTCTGTGGCTTTTGGTAGAAAGATCAAATGTGGCCATTGACTTGCTAAACTACCGTCTGGCCATGTGTTCTTTGAGCTATGGCCAGGCCATGTTTTCCTAAGCTTTGGTTCCCTCCCCTACCTTGGGTAGGCGAATCTCCTGTCTCTCACTGTTTCATATCTTCTCTCTCTAATTTACAAAAAAAGAAAAATAGGATGTTAGAGATGAGGTGAAATGGGAAATAAATCATTTGACAGGGAGGATTGAAGGAACATTGAGAGGCGGTCGGATGAGGGTGACCACCCACAGCCTATGGTGGTGAAACTCTCACCATGTGATGTTACCTCACTGGTCGATAGAGGATGGTAACTCCAATTATTTGAACATAAAATCACCATACTGACAGATATGAGCTGAGGGAGAGTTGATTTTGTAAAGTTTTCTAGTGCTTCCTTTTCCATAATAGGCATTTTAGGAAGGGAAGGCGTTGCAGAAAGGCCTTCCAGGGAGGACAGACTCAAGAGGTCTTAATATAATCTGGAAGCGCAAAATTGCTTTGAAACGAAGACACTGGGTTTTTTTCTGTTTGACTTCCTGTGAGTTACAAGATACGGAGCTACTGTCCCAGATCTCATGACAGGACCCTAGAGGGTGAGTCAGTAGGAAAAAAAGGGTGAAGGAGGAATCCCTGCCCTCACGAAGACTCTGATCCAACACACACACGCAGCAGATGAAGAATCAAGTGGTGACGGTGGGCAACCATACTTGACCGGAGGATGGGGCAGGCTACACGTGGGAGGGCCCCGGGGCTGCAAGGATGCATTCTGTACATCTGGACCAGAACCTAGCAGACTTCTCTCCGGTCCTTCACCACACAGCGGGTTTGTTTCTCTATTTTATATGAGAGGTGTAGCAATGTATCTTGCATTGATAGGCTCTGCTTACAGTCATGCTATATTAAACATAGCCTGTTTTTTGGATGGACCACCCTGGAAGTGATGCTTCAGATCTTTTAAAGAAACATGTTTCTTTAATATATAAATATGCCCGGTGTATTCCCCTCCCTGAGGCAGCAGGGAAAGTTGGTGTCTACTACCTACATGGAAAGCAGTTTTCTAAAACTGTCTGGAATCATACTAAACATTCATTAACTGTACAGGAGACTTATTTCAGAGGGGATTTTTTTATTTTAAAAATTAATTTATTTTTAATTGACAAAAAAGTATATATATATTTATCATGTATGACATGATTTTTTTTTTTTTTTGGAAAGTTGGAGTCTCACTCTGTTGCCCTGACTGAAGTGCAGTGGCCGCTCCCGACCACCGCAGCCTTGACCTGCTGGGCTCTGGCGATTCTTCCGCCTCAGCCTTCCAAGTAGCTGGAACTACAGGTGCGCACTACCACGCCCGGCTAATTTTTTTTTTTTTTTTTTTTATTGTAGAGATGAGGTCTCACCAAGTTGCCCAGGCGGGTCTCAAACCCGCGGGCTCAGGCAATCCACTCACCTCAACTTCCCAAAGGCGCGGGATTACAGGCTGAGCCACCGAGCCCGGCTATGACATGATGTTTTGAAATATATATATGTTGTGGCATGGCAAAATTGAGCTGATTAATGTGGGCGTTACCTCACATGTTATTTTTTTTTGGTGGGAACACTTAAAATCTCTTCTTTTAATGATTTATGAAAGTATAATTCATTGTTATTAACGTTTTTCATATTAAAGAGGTTTCTTTTCTTTTCTTTTCTTTTTCTTTTGAATTGGGGTCTCACTCTGTTGCCCAGGCTGGCATGATACCGGCTGACTGAAGCCTCAACCTCCTGGGCTTAGGTGATCCAGTGATCCTTCCACCTCAGCCTCCTGCATAGCTGGGGCTACAGGTGCGTGCCACCATGCCTGGCTAATTTATTTTATTTTTTTGTAGGCTGGTCTTGAACTCCTTGGCTCTAGTGATCCTCTTGCTTCGACCTTCCAAAGTGCTGGGATTGCAGTCATGAGCTACCATGCCTGGCCAAGAGGTTTTTTGAAACATCTGGACTTCTCTTACTGAATATAAACTCAATGTGTATATACACATACTCACAAATACCAGGGGTGCCAAAAAAATGTATACATGTTTAAGAGATGTTCACCATAATCAGAAGTGTCTGGATGCGGATGGTAACCATTTTGAGCACCTCTTGTAATTGCAGAAGTCAAATATGACTTGTATTCATCTTTTGTTATCAGTATATATTGAATATTACAGTTTTAATACAGTTTTTTTCTTTCTTAAAAGCTATATATATGTTTTGGCACCCTCTGTATACATTGCTTCATTTAAGGTCAGTATTTATAGCATAGGAAATTTGAAAAATTAGAGGAGTTCTGTTTAGAGAGTAAACTTTATTCCTACTTGAAGATACTGGAAATACCTAGGAAAATGTGCTTATATGACACCATCTCCTTTGTTTCTTTCAAAGATATTAAGCTATTGAAAACCATAGTAAAACAATAACAGGCAAAAAACAATATTTTATGATGCATGAAAGCTTTTGAAAGCCTAATTTTGTCTTTAATTATATAAATACGTTCTGGAAGAAAGTTAAGATTTTAATGTGTATCTGTGCTGTCTGTAAGCGTCACTAATAATTCGAACTTCCTTCATCTATCTCATTAGTGTGTTTTCTGTGGGAAGGATGTAGGTTGTAGGCTTTTAGTTTAGAGGGGGTGAAAAAAGAAATGTTAGTTTAATTTAATTTTTTCTTACTATTTCTTGCCCTACTGTTCATTCTGCAGACTTGCATTTTATGTATAATGATCTTACTGTTTCCATGAGGAACTGTAGTCTGTTTGCCCCAGGCTTATAAACAGTGGGCAGTGATTTTATTTCGTGTGACTTTATGAAATCACATGAACAGTAAGGTGCCTCACTGCCATCCAAAATTAATAATAATGGACGGATGTTGATTCCCAAGTCTAGGATTTAGGCTTAGGTTTTAAAATGTTAATTTGTTCATTTGTCTTAATATTTTCTTTGGCCACCTTAGATAAACTAAATCTCAGTGCATCATGGAATACATGTCAGCCTCAAGGCGTATGGTGCTGTAGGAGGACAAGTTAGTAATGAAGAGAGACTTTTTTTTTCTGTGATGTATTCAGTAAGAAGAATTTGTAATTTGCATTGCCTTTTTAGATGATTAATCCTCCTTTTTTCCCAGCATGGTGAAGGATCCTAGTATTAATTATCAGTTATTTTTGTAATGAAAACGAGGCCTAAAGTTGTCACTGTTGACTTTCTCAAATTGCATTTTTAGGCCAGCCCCTACCCCCATACATGTTGAATTTCAGGGTAACTTTAAACCAGATTCTTTAAAGTACATGAAACTCATAGTCCTATTGCTAAATAATCCCAAAAGAAGCAAGTTTTTCTCCCTGAGCACTTTATTTTTCTAGAATCTTCTTTTTTTCCCTTCTAAACAACAATCTCTTGAAAAGAATATCAGTGATCAGGTTCCTCTGGGGCAATTTGAACTTCATTAGCATTTCTAAGAGGCCTTTTCAATTAGATTATATTCCTGTAAACACTAGAGAGTTTTGCATAATTTTAAAGTAGAATAGAATTGGCTACAATTTACCTTGGAAATACAGTCAATCCCAGATTCCTAGCTGATTGACAGTTGGATTTTCCCAGCAAATTCCCCCTCCCCCGGTTTTCTTTTCTAGCTTTGAGAGTTACCTGGTATACAAAAAAATCGCACATAATTAATACATACATTTTGATGAGTTTGGCTATATGTATAGGTTCATGTTACCATCATCTAGTCAAGGTAATACACGTGTCTGTCATCTCTGAAACTTTGCTTGTGTCCTTTTTGGTTGCTTTAAGAGAAAAAAAATCATAGTACCCCTCACCGCATTTTTTGATTCGTGGTTTCACTGTCACCCAGGCTGGAGTGCAGTGGCACAATCACGGCTCACCACAGCCTTGACTTCCTGGGCTCAGGAGGTCCTCCCACCTCAGCCCCTCAATTATCTGGAGTAGAGGCACACACCACCACACCTAATTTTTTTGTTGTTTTTTGTTTTTGTAGAGACAAGTTCTCACTGTGTTGCCCAGGCTGGTCTCCGACTCTCAGGCTCAAGCAGTCTTCCTGCCTTGGCCTCCCAGAGTGCTGGGATTACAGGTGTGAGCCACTGCACCAGGTCAAAAAGTGCCCTTTGAAGAGAGGTGGCGTTTTCTCCTTTCCCTTCACTTGATTCTGTACCGCATGGCCCCTCCTCAGAGCTCCCGATCCGCTGGGACATTTGTGTACTGAAAAGCCTGGTAATGCCCAAGCACTTATCACCTCTTGCACATAATTGGGAAGCTTGGAGAGGACCAAGCCTTCACTCATTTATGAGGCTCTGTTGCTTACATAAATTGGGCTTGAAGTAGGAGCTTAGCAGTAACAGTCACTGGGAAACTTCTCATTCTCTTCTGAGTCAGGACTTAAAGCCCTGTTTTATTATTTCATTTGAAAAAAGCAATCGGCGATGATCAGAGTTAGATTAAAATGTGTGTCATTAATATGTTCCCATGTCCAATAAGTTGCTTTTCTGCCAGGTGGGAGTAGATAGGGATGTGATCACAGATACGTGAAGCCACACACAGAGGGGCCAACCCACTCCTGAGCTGGTGTCTGGGAGACTGGGGTCGATTGCCTGGATTCAGTGAATCTTAAAGGGATGCAGTCAGGCTTTTCCGCCTTATTTTTCGCTGCTGGGAGAAGACTCATTTCTATTCCAGCCATAAATTAGACCAAGGAGAGGGATTTGGTTTATTGCTAGCACTGAAGTTAAAATCCATCTTCCTTTCCCAAGTGGTCTCTTAATTAGATTCATTAGTTTTTAAATGTTAATTGGAACTGCCGAAGTTTAATTCCTGAAGGGTTTTAGATTTTAAAAGAAACACCTCACCACATTCTGGTGTTGTAAGAATGCCACAGTAATTTTTGTATAACATTTTAAAATTCAAAGAATGGATTATTAATTGCAAGGCCATTTTGAAAGACTGATAAATCAGATATCTGCTTTGATTCATATTTGTCTTATCAATTTCTTGATAAGCATTTTGTAGAATGTTTATGTTAGAACAATTAATTTTGATGGGAAAACAAATTTTCAGTTCCTATGTTCAGTGTTTTATGTGACAAAGTCATATGCTATATAGTACCTAAATAGTATAAAGTTGACACTTTAATTGAAACAGATAATTAGAGTGACATGTGGGGCCTTTTCAATATGCGTATACTCAAAAGCTTAATTTTTATTTTATTTATTTATTTTTTTTGAGTTGGAGTCTCACTCTATCGCCCAGACTGGAGTGCAGTGGCCGCTCCCCGCCATCGCAGCCTCCACCTGGTGGGCTCTGGCGATTCTTCTGCCTCAGCCTTCCAAGTAGCTGGAACCACAGGTGTGCACTACAACGCCCGGCTAATTTTTTGATTTATTGTAGAGATGAGGTCTCGTCAAGTTGCCCAGACGGGTCTCGAACCCGCGGGCTCAGGCAGTCCACTCACCTCAGCCTTCCAAAGCGCGGGATTACAGGCTGAGCCACCGAGCCCGGCTCAAAGCTTAATTTTTAAAAGCCGCCTCCAGTGTTCCTTTTCAGGGTAAGTGGCTGACCAGGCCCAAGCGAAGTAGAATGGCAGATGTTTTATTATTATTATTTATTTATTTATTTTTGCATCAGAGTTTCACTCTGTCGCCCAGGCTAGAGTGCAGTGGCACCTTCACAGCCACCGCAGCTTTGACCTTCTGGGCTTAGGTGATCCTTCTCCCTCAGCCTTCCAAGTAGCTGGATCTACAGGCATGTACCACCACACCTGGCTAATTTTTTGATTTATTGTAGAGATGAGATCTCACCTACTTGCCCAGGCAGGTCTCAAACCCCTGGGCTCAGACAAACCTCTCACCTCGGCCGCCCAAAGTGCTGGGATTATAGGCTGAACCACCGCACTTGGCCTGTTTAATTTTTAATACTTGAGGAATCTTTTTGGGTTAATTGAACCATTCTTCGAAAGGTATTACATGGTTACCTGGCAGCCACAGTTTCAAGTAGCACATAAAATACACACAGATGCAGCCCATTCCTCTTAGGACTTGTGAGATCAGTTCTTAACTATTGTGGGTAGATCAGGAAGACCGTCGTCTCATTCTTGTAGCTTTGAAGAAATTAGATTTTATGGCTTTTGTCTGAGAAAGGTGACTAATTTTTTATTAGATAATTCTCAAAATAAATGGAGTGTATGTGTGCGTTTGCATACTATCTTCCCTCTGTCTTTTTTTTCTGGGGATAAGCTTAAAATCTCAGAGTTCTTAAGTCACCGATACTGAAACAATGCTATAAGGGAGGCGTTCAGAAAAATTTAATTTTAACCAGGTACTTAAGCTGCAAACAGACAGAATGACATCACTGAGAATACAGCGATTAAGTGACTAGAGGCTTTGTCAGTGCTTTCTAACCAGAGCGTTGAAATGGAACATTAATTGTTAATTCGGTTAACGAATACAGCTGTTTCTTGAGCCCCTGTACTGCCTGTGTTCTCTCTGCACAGAACTGAGACCCAGGATCCTTGTGTTCAGGAAGTGAGGTGTTCTTTTGCATACCTGGAAGACTGTGCATGCCATCTGCTGAAAGTGCCATGCCCAGGGTGTGTGCCATGTTGGTGGTTTGCACCACACTGGTGGTTAGCGCCATATTGGTAGTGTGTAGCCCTCCACACCCTTGGCTGTCATGACTGGGCCCACTTTGGTCCCCATGTAGATCATTTTAACTGTTTTTTAAGAAAGTCACAGTGGGCCCAAAACAACCAGCCAGGTTGCTAACACAGATACCTCAGTCCTCAGTGTGACTGGCTGGGTTATCGGTGGCCACAGCTCTGCAGGATGGGGCTTAATAGGGAGACAGGTGATGATGGGAAACAAAGACCAGTTTGAACTAACTTAGGAGGAAGGAAGGGCAAAAAGGATGAGGCAGAGACGAGCTCACCAGAATTAGTAAAAAATATCCTAAAATTCATATAAAACCAAGTCAGAATAGACAAAACAATCTTAAGCAAAAAGAACAAAGCTGGAGGCATCACATTACCTTGCTTCAGATTATACTATGAGGCCATAGTAATCAAAACAGCATGGTACTGGTATAAGAACAGACACATGGACCACTGGAACAGAATAGAGAATTCAGAAATAAACCCAAATACCTACAATCATCTGATCTTTGACAAATCAGATAAAAACATACACTGGGGAAATGATACCCTATTCAACAAATGGTGTTGGGAAAATTGCTACATGCAGAAAAATGGAACTTGATGCCTGTCTTTCCCCATATGGAAAACTTAAGACGGATTAAAGACTTACGTGTCAAACCTGAAACCATAAAAATCCTAGAAGAAAACCCAGGAAAAACTCTTCTAGACATTGATCTCTGCAAAAAATTTATGGCTAAAACCCCAAAATAAATAAGTGGGACTTAATTCAACTAAAAAGCTTCTGCAAAACAAAAGAAATAATCAACAGAGCAAATCGGTAACCTACACAATGAGAGAAGATATTCTCAAATTATACATCTGACAAAGGACTAATATCTAGAATCTACAAAGAAGTCAAACAAATCAGGAAGAAAAAAGCAAATCTCAAATAAAAGTGGACAGATGACATGAACAGATATCTCTCAAGATACACAGATGGCCAACAAACATGAAAAATGCTCAACATTTTCATCATCAGGGAAATGCAAATTAAAACCGCCATATACCAATCAGAATAGCCATTATTAAAAAAAAAATGGATGCTGGCATGGATGTGGAGAAAGGAAATGCTTATACACTGTTGGCAGGAATATAAATTAGTACAACCTCTATGGAAAGGGATATAGAGACTTTTTAAAGAACTAAAAGTAGATCTACCATTTGATCCAGCAATCCCACTACTAGGTGTCTACCCTAAGGAACAGAGGTCATTATATAACAAAGACACCTGCACCCACATGTTCCTCATATCCCAATTTACAATTGCAAAGATGTGGAGTCAACCTAAATGCCCATCAGTAATTAGTGGATAATGAAAATGTGGTCTGTATAGACCATGGAATACAGCAAAGAATGAAACAATGTTTTTTGCAGCAACTTGGATGGAATTGGAAACCATCATCCTAAGGGAACTAACTCAGGAATAGAAAACCGTACACCACACATTCTCACTTACGTGTGGGAATTAAACAAAGGCTCTGCAAAGGCATAGGGAATGGTATGATGGATATTGGAGACTCGGAAGGGGGTGGGCGGGAATGGGGGATAAAAAATCACCAGTCATGTACAGTGAGCACAGGTGGGGGTCGTGGGTACATTTAAAGCGTGGACCAAAACTATTTGTATCCCCCAAAGCTATTGAAATTTTAAAAAATGAAAAAAAGAAAGTCAAGGCTAAAGGAACCAAACAAAGAACCAGAACAGCCAAATCCAGATCTAGGAACACAGCCTATTCATCAAACGAAAGCCACCACACCACGAGTGTGGCTGTGAGCATACAGCAGCCGTCGTGAAGGATGGAACAGCGGGCTCTTGATCAGTAGTTTGCACATTAAGAACACACCCGTTCTCAGGTTCCTATGTGAAGACCAGAAATGCCTGTCTGCTGAGGTCCTAATGAAGGAGACATGATGTCATAACTACGACTTCAACCGCATCCCTCAGTGTCAGAGGGGCAACTTCCTCACACCTGTTTCTCCAGATAGGCAGACAGGCACACCCACCTCTGCTCGGGAAGCTAGGAATTTTAATGGGAGAAATGTGCCAGTGACATATCTGTCTCATATCTAGCTAGAGTTAAGGGCAGATTTTATAGTACCAGTAAGAATAGAGAACCAGTTCTGTGTTTAAAACATTCTGCTTCTTTTTTTACTTATTTTTACTATGTTTAGGTAGAATGAAACTCAGCAGTAGACTCAGAGAGATCAAGGGTGGAGGAGTGGGTGAGAAGATACCTCAAGGTAATATTTTCTTCATTTTATAGGGTGGAATAGTGTCAGGAAAAGAAATCTCTCTCTCTCGCTCTCTCTCTCTCTCTCTCTCTTTCTCTCTCTCTCTCTCTTTTTGAGTTGGAGTCTCATTCTGTCACCCTGGCTGGAATGCAGTGGCATGATCATGACTCACTGCAGCCTTGACCTTCCAGGCTTAGGTGATCCTTCCACCCCAGCCTCTCAAGTAGCTAGGACTACAGGTGCGTGCCACCATGCCTGGCTAAGGTTTTGACTTTGTAGAGATAAGGTCTAAGGTCTCACTATGTTGCCTAGGCTGGTCTTGAATTCCTGGACTCAAGCGATCCTCCCACCTTGGCCTTCTAACGTGCTGGGATTACAGGCATAAGCCACCGCACTTGGCTGCATGTTTTAAAATATCATAAACTTCAGAAATCTTTTTAGATATTAGTGTTAAAACTGATGTGCTGAGTCATTAGCACTTGTCAAACGAGTTGGTCCTTCTTATTCATGAATTTCGTATTTGTGAATTCACTTACTCTCCAAAATTTATTTGTGATCCCCAAATCAAGACTCAGGGTGCTTCCACAGTCATTTGCACACATGCTTGGATTACGGAAGAATTTGAGTCTCCCAACATGAACGTTCCCAGCTGAACTTGAACAAGTTAGTGCTCTGCCTTCTGGTTTTAGCTCTCACACCACCAACAGGGCTTCTCTTTGGTGGTCTAGTTAGTATCATGTTTTTTAAATAGTTGTGCTTTCTGACAATGATTTCACCATTGAAAATGGCCCCTACGCATAGCACCGAAGCGCTGTCTAGGGTTGCTGAGCACAAGAAGGCTGAGATGTGCCTTACAGAGAACATACGTGTGCGCGATGAACTCCATTCAGGTGTGGGTTCTAGCGCAGCTGGCCATGAACTCAGTGCGGATGAATCACCGGTGTCTGTTCAGTAAGGTGTCTTTCAACAGAAACACATGCACAACAAGGTCACGTTTGATTCAGTTGGTGAAAATGTGACCAGAGGCTTTTAGAACCTAACCCCGTATCTGCCCTAGGACCAACTGTTCAGTATTCCCTAATTCAGCAGGGACTTTATAGAAGATAACTACAGCAAATGCTGAGAATTAAATGAGCACCCACCTTAAAAGTAAGTGTTTTGTGTCCAGTTTCATGGTGTTTAACAATCAGAAAAACAATTTCAAGTATCTTTTGTAGAGATGGGTGCAGATCAGATGATGTTTTCATTGAATTATTTTGCTTTTACAACTTTACCTTTGGAAATATTGCAAGTATAATAGTTCCTTGTTAATGTACTTAGTGAGCTTTTTTTTGAAATTATACTTTTAATGGTACACTATTTCTTTTACGTGGCATAGTAAGAACTGAAACTCTTGTAAGAGTTTTTTTCCAAGGGTCAGGGTTTTACCCCTCACTGAGGGAAGAGGTCTACATTTTTGCCTAAGGAATTCATCATTTAAAGGAACATCTGGTCTACTCACTATTCTACCTATTTCCTCCTTAATGATGACAGACATTTTAGCAGAAGTCTTGTGTCTCTCCCCGCTTCCCTTCTCAATGTTCTCCACTCACTTGGTGGCCTACTGATGACACAGAAGTTGTTTGGCTACTGGAATGATTGATGTCACCCAGGCCTGTGTCTCAGGGGGAGGCAGGAAGGTAACCAGATGCATGTCTACCAAAG
Source organism: Carlito syrichta (assembly GCF_000164805.1). Taxonomy (NCBI): domain Eukaryota; kingdom Metazoa; phylum Chordata; class Mammalia; order Primates; family Tarsiidae; genus Carlito; species Carlito syrichta. The sequence continues at coordinate 402,951 of NW_007259943.1, read as the reverse complement.
AAAGATCACATGGGCCCTGTGTTTATACCTGTCTTGGAGCATTATAGAAGAAAAGATAGAAGGAAACTTGAAGCTATATCGCTTCTTAGTGAGGGTTTCCAGTGATGCCCTTTAAAATGTGAAATTCTTTGAAGGAAAGTGAACAGCCTGGGTACCCACCTCCGTCCCTTCAGTCACATAAGTGGTGTTTGACACCTCCTTCCCAAAGTTTCTTTAGGAAATCTTCAAAATTCTTTAGGGTTTAGACTGTTGACCTTTCTGAAAACTAGTTTTTAATGTTTATGAGTTTTAAAGCTTTTGACCTTTGGATATGCATTTGATAACAGAGAAAACTGTGTGTGATTTGCATGTGTTGGATAATACATTGTTTAGATTTACTCATGAGACTTACCAGTGATTTCTGAGCACCTGCATTAGGGTGACCCAGCAACTTAATTGGGAAAACATGGGCACTTTGGAAAGAAATGTGGGATTTGGAAAACTCACAAAACTGAGTCTGTTATTCTTTAAAATGCCTTTTCAAGTCCCAAAGTAATTACGTTAAAATCTGAAACCATGTATGTTTTGAATGCTTTGGATTCCAAAGAAATGTGCAATAATACCTTGTCTTCTGGACTTGTACCTGATTTGTTTCTTATCTGATCTGTTAAAAAATTTTGATACATGGCAGATTTACAAAAGAGACTATAAAATGTGTAAGTATAGTTTAACAATAAAATGCATGAATATTCAAATGAAAAACTATTATGCTACCAGCATGGGCCCCTCCCCAAGGGCTTCACCCCTGCTCCCAGGAGGTATTCACACCCCAAGCTCTGTGCTAGTCATTTGCTTGCTTCTCTTTGTAGTTTCACACTCATGTGTGTAATTCTAAACCACAGCATGATTTGGTTTTTGAACTACTTGTTCAGTGCCTGCCTTCTTCGCTCACTCTGAGGACATGGATGGTGTCCACATTCTAGGAACAGAATTTGGCCTAGGGCAGGGATCAGTGGGTCACACCTATAATCCCAGTACTTTGACGACCAAGGTGGGAGGATTTCTGGAGCTCAGGAGTTCGAGACTAGCCTGGGCAACATAGCAAGACCTCATCTCTACAAAAACTTTTTAAAAATTAGCCAGGTGTGGTGGCTTGTACCTATAGTACCAGCTACTTGGGAGGATAACTTAAGCGCAGGAGGTCAAGGCTGCAGTAAGCTGTGATTGAACTACTGTACTCCAGCGTGGGCAACAGAATGAGACCCTGTCACCAAAAAAAAAAGAGGCTGGACTCTGTGGTTTAGCCTGTAATCCCAGCACTTTGGGAGGCTGAGGCGAGTAGATTGCCTGAGCCCACAGGTTCGAGACCAGCCTGGGCAACTTGGCGAGAACTCATCTCTGCAATTAAAAAAAAAAAAGTAAAGCCAGGCTCGGTGGGTCAGCCTGTAATCCCACGCCTTTGGGAGGCTGAGGTGAGTGGATTGCCTGAGCCCGCGGGTTCGAGACCCGCCTGGGCAGCGAGACCTCATCTCTACAATAAATCAAAAAGTCAGCCCGGCGTGGAAGCGCGTGTCTGTAGTTCCAGCTACTCGGAAGGCTGAGGCGGAAGGATCGCCGGAGCCCAGCATTCGAGGCTGCGGTGGCCGGGAGCGGCCACTGCACTCCAGTCTGGGCGACAGAGTGAGACTCCAACTCAAAAAAAAAAAAAGTAACCAAGTGTGGTAGCACACACTTATAGGAAGCCGGGCATAGTAGCACACACTTGGAAGGCTAAGGGGAAGGGATCACTGGAGCCCAGCAGGTTGATGCTAGGGTGACCATGAGAGTGCCACTGCACTCCATCCTGGGTGACGGACTGGGACTCTAACTCAAAAAAAAAAAAAAAAGAATTCGGTTTGTTCCTAGGCCTTAGCACAGCACTCAGCACATACCAGGGACTGATAGATGCTTATGAATTTATGAATAAATATAAATGTTCTTATAAAATTGACTCTTTCTGATTTATGAATAGGTTGCACACGCGTGTACATTTGGATAAGACAAGAAGGATAGGTAATATTAAATTTGAAGACTTTTGTGGGCTTGACATTGAAGTCAATGTCAACGGATGCATCGCTGTTAGTCTTGAAGGAACATCAGTGCTAGCCCGCCCAGACATCCAAGCCTGTGACCCAGTGGGCCCTGGTGAGAAAGTATACTTTGGCGAAAATATATCTGCCTCAGATTCTCAGGGTCTTATTTTTAGAAGAACACTTTCAAATCGTTTGACACCGACGTTTTTCAACTTGATTTTGGCAAGCCTGGCCCCTGAGATTTTAAAGGAGCTCTTATCAAAACAAAACTAGCTACTTGGTTGTGAGTAAGTCAGATTCCAAAGGTTGAGAAAACCCTGGTGGCACTAGTGCTCTGAGTGGGGGGGGGGGGGGGGGGGGGGGGGGGGGGGGAGCATTAATAGCTGTGTGTTGATTTAGGCTGTAACAAAAGTGATTTTCAAGCCAAGTTTATCCAGTGAGGAAAAATGTTCAGTTTCTAATCTTTGAAAAGGGTGTTGAGGAGATGAAAATAATTTGAAGCTTTAAGGAATGCTGTTAAGTGTTTGTTGGCAGTCATCCTGAGTTCAGCCTTTTATTTCTCTATAACCTGATGCAACCGTTGCCACTGTCGATGCTGCTGCTGGTGGCAGTGATAAGAGTATCAGGAGCTGCTGTTTCTTGAGTGCAGCTGCAGGGTGCTTTTCTGATGCTGTCTCAGGAAATGCTCAGAGCAGCCCTGTCAGTCGGATATTCCAATCTGGCTTATCAATGAAGAAGCTGAGGCTCGTATCAAAGACTTTGATATTATGCCAGGCACAGTGGCTCAAGCCTGTCGTCCCACTGTTCTGAGAGGCTCAGGCGGGAGGATCAGGCCAGGAGTTTGAGACCGCCTGGATCATGGAGCAAAACTCTGTCTCTAAAAAGAATTTTTAAAAAATTATCCAGGTGTGGTGACACCCCAGTGATTTCCCTTACTCTGGGGGAGGCTCAGGCAGGAGAATGATTTGAGCCAAGGAGGTTGAGTCTGCAGTGAGCTATGATCGAGCTGCCACACTCTAGTCTGGGTGACACAGCCAGACCCTGTCTGCCCCCCACCCCCACCCTACACACACAGTCTTTGGTGTTAGACAAAAACTGGATTCAATTCCTGCCTCTGTCACTTTTAATTATGACCTAAACCTAGGATAATGGTACCTACCTCAAAGGCGGTTGTGAGGATTCAATGAGGTGATGCATGTAGTACTGACACATTGCTTCCAAAATACTCAGTGAGTACAGGCGACCGTGAGTCCTGCTGTGCTTGTCCAAGGTCACACCACTAGCGAATGCTGAACTCAGTGTCAAGCCCAGGTGCGCTTTGCTGTGATCCTTTCTGCTTCACAGTGACTGCATCAGTTCACAGCAAGCATGTTGTGAAACTGGCTGTGTGGTTAGTTTGGGGTTTGTTGTGATAAACAGAGTGCTGGTGGAGGCAGAATTTCTGGGTTTGAGGTCAGGATCCATCGTCTTGTTTGTGTGTGTGAGAGCATGCATGAGTGCTTCCAGTGTGGGATTTGGAAGAAACTGAGAGTTTCATCTCTTCATAACAAAATGAGACTCATCAGATGGTTATGAACGTCTTTGAAAAGAATACTGTACTTTTTGGTCATGTGATCATCTCAGTGATTTGTGCCTTGAGATCACCTCTACTCACGTACCTCTCCTCTTGGGGACTTCTGAGGTTCTGAGCAAAGTGATGACCTCAGTGGGCTGTTGGTGTCCCTGAGAAGCACTAAGTGTCCGCCTCATTCATCCCCCAATATCCATCTCGTAATGACACACTAATACATGCCATTATTGGTGTTTGTATTGCCTTAGCAACTCTGAGGTCAGAGTTAGATGACTGTTGAAATCTTAGCTCTACTCTTAATAACTGTGTGGTTCTGGTCATTGCTTTGTTAAGCTCTGGAGTATCCACATGGCTCTTTGAGTCATAGCTACCATGTTTTCTGGCTTTGACTCCCCCTCCCCTAACTTGGGGAGGTGAATCTCCTCTCTTTCTCTCCAATTTACTTTCTAAATAAACTATATTTTTCCATCTAACCCCCCCAAAAAAACTGTGTTTCTGAGCATATTTCTTAACTTAGTTACATAGTTTGTAAAGTATAGATGAGAATAATATATGTTTCCTCGTGAGTTAGTAATAGTGCTTACGGAATGATTAACATGTGTGAAATGATCAGACAGTTCCTGGTATCTAGTAGGTGCCTGATAAAAAGTTGGGTACTCTGTCCTGCTGATATGAATGTGAAGCTGTTGTAAGAATCTTGTCTGTTGGATTTGTGGAGAAGCTCCTGCTGAGAATTGTGTTCCTCTGCCTGCATTGCTATAAGGGCAGAATTAGACTTTTAAGCCAAAGAAGCAAGTGCGTGCTATTGTAGTTCCAGCTGACTGTTGATGCATTCAGATTCAGCCTCAGTATAAATAGCCTTGCCTTGAATTCACAAGAAATTGCTGAGAATTCAGGATCGGAGCTCACTGCTGGGATTAATTTCTTTTCAACAGACTGACAGTCTAGAGAACATCCATGATGCTTAAAATGAAAACATATGTTAATTTAACCAGTGGAGGAGGGGAGGGGTAGGGCAAAGTAACCACGGAGTCTTGAGGAACTACTTCAAGGAGAAGAACCACTGGCTTGGCCACAGCTGGGGCAAGGAAATAGACACAATTAGTATACAGTTCCTTTTGTGACATCCTCTTCTTTAAAAAGATTCTTTTGCATTGAAAAGCAAAGGGAGACATTTTTACATCACAAAGTAATTTATAAAGTAATGAGCTTCCATAACCAGAGAGTGTAGCTTCATTTGAGAAATGAAATGTGGGCAAAGCTGGGTGGGAGGAGGTGTCTTTTTTTAGGATCCCTTTGGCCACCCCCAAATAAGCTCAACTGATAGCCAAGACATAACATTAAAATGTAGACGGTGTTAGTTTGGCGATTTTCTTGTAAATGCAAAAGTGGTGTCTAGGTCATCCTAAGAGACATGGTTTTGCTGATTCCAGAAAATATGATGCAACAATGCTCTTCTTAATTGAATTTACTTTCACAGGTTGGTTTTGAAAAATGTTAGTAATAAGGAGAAGATGAAAATGTATTTTATTTATTTACCCTGTTTGCAGTTCTTCAACATAGCAGATATAAGAGTTAGTCAAGGGTAAGGCAGTACCTTCAACTTTCTTAATAAAACAAAGTCAACTTTTGGAAATCTGACTCCTAGCTCATGACTATTCCTGACCTTTGTGCATTTTATATACTGTGTATCAGGCAGAGCTCATGGGGGATGGTCTCTTATGACTACAAGAAAAGGAAGTATCGAAGAAACATGTAGCTGGAACTGTGGGTCATTGTTTGAGCATTATCCATCCTCTGTGCCCACCCTGCAAATCCAGAACAATCTGTCTGAATATAAGAAACATCAGTAAAAGTGAAAAGCAGCAACCCTTCTGGTGGGTATTTTGGCAGCTGGTCAGAAATCTTATGAATGTGTATAGTTTTGCTCTAGGGGGTAGAAATCAAATGCCCATCCCAAGATGTTCATGAAAGGGCGGTAATGATAAGACCATGAGCCCGCTTAAATGATGGTGGACTTAGTCATACACATCATTCTTTCTGCATAACTATTAAAATGCTGATGAGTCTATTTGTTGTAAATAAAATTGAATGGGCATATTGTACTATATTTTAGGTAATGAGTCAGTGTTCAAGATCCTAAGCTGTTTTTATTGTTATTAATTATGAATTCATGAATCCAAGCCAGCTCTGTAAAATGTATGTGTGGTAGGGAAAGTGGGATGGTGGTTAACAGGGCTGGGGGAGAGAGGAAAATGGGAAGTCGTTCAGAGGGTCTGCAGTTTTGCAAGATGAAAGGGTCCTGGGGACAGATGGTGGTGATGGCTGCATGATGATGAAGAACGTACTTAACGAACTGTACCCTTAAAAATGGTATAAAAAAAAGGAAGTTTTGTGTGTTTTACCCCAGTTTTAAAAATAAGGAAGCAATGACATGAAGAACGATGAAAAATAACAATAATGATTTTCATGAGCACAAAATTGCAACATTTTAAAAATATTCAGATAACTCAGAAGAAGGCAAGAAAGGAGAAACAAAAACAAAACACAGAAGGAACACATGAAAATACGTTTCTAAAGTGGCATACCTAAATCCAAATATATCAGTTCCATAAATCTCTATAAAATATTGTTATGTAAAAAGCAAGTTGCATAACAAAACAGCTATTATAATACCAGTTAAGTTTTTAATATATTTCTATATGTTCATGTGCATTTGATTTCCAGCTCAATGTAAATGCATTAGGAAAGATCTGGAAGTATACTCAAAACAAAAATAGTTATTAAAAGGCCACTGGAATTAGAAAGGAGAAACAGTGTCAAGGGGAACTTTTTCTGTATAATATTAGTTTTTATGACAAGAATGTATTGATGTATTACTTTGTCATTAAAAATCAATGAAATTGAATTACTTTTAAAAGAAAAAAAAAGCAAAAAAAACCCCCCAAAAACAATAATGATTTTCAAATTGTCTGTGTGGGTGTTAACTACTCCCCACCCGAAAGATTTGCCTTTTGAAGGAAACTTTGGTTTTTAATTATTATTATTATTTCAGTATATATCTCTAAAAGATGATTTTTTTCAGTATAAATGCTATTTTATTATCATACCTCAGATAGTCATTAAACATTCCTTAACGTCATTAAATACAAAAGAAAACTTTTTGATTGAAGATACAACATTTATTTGTATCAGCTTCTGCTTATTTTTCCCTGCTTAAGCTTTTTTGGGAAAAGAAGAATCATCTGTGTATTTAAAACAACACTAGCCATGGTGGTGTCGATATTCTGATATGATAGAAATGGGTTCTAGAAGCTTTTGGACATGGTAGGATTTTATGAAGAGGAGAGAGAGAGTGATTGGATTTTCTAATCTTTCTCACTGTCTAATCATGTCAAATTAAAAATAGACATTTTTATTTTCCTCTTCTGTTTTCCATTACCTTCTTCTCATTCTATACTGCTTTCTTCTTGCACCTTATATGAGGGAGGACCCCAAAAAACCGTGCATTTATTTATAAAAAATGGTGTTATTCTTCCATGTTTAGACTTCGGTCACCTTCAAAGTACTCTCCGTTTGATGCAATCCACCTATCGAGACGCTTTTTCCACTGCTCAGTTTTTGAACTTGTCAGTTGTGATGCCTTTTAGTGCTTCTGCCATTTTTTGTTTCACCTCTTACACACCTGCAAAATGTTTCTCTTTGGGGACTTTTTCCATCTGGGGAAACAAAAAAAAATCGCTTGGGGTGAGATCTGGTGAATAGAAAGAAGGGTGGGGCTTGGGGGTCATGCTGCTTTTTGGTCAGAACTGCTGAGCACTCAGTGGGCGTAGGCGGGTAAATCACCCATCATGAATGGGCAAACATTGAAAGAGTCTCCAAAAAAATTCACTGAAGCCAAAGGCAGCCTCTTACAATGCTAGCTGGTACACCAATGCTGATGTGTTCCTGGAACACTTACTTAGCAGGGGAAGCCTGCACCACAAGGGGCCTGCCTCCCAAAAACATAATTCCGTCACATTTTTGCTTGAATCCCTCTTTAAGAGGTAGAACCCTAATTGATGTGTAGCTACAAGTGACGATAGCCAAACTAAAACTTAGGATTTATTAGATACTGATGTTTTGTGCTGAATAGATGTGAGGAAATGCATGCTAAATAACTTGACTTAGTCATTCTACAATGTGTGCTTATATCAAAATATCGTGTTGTATATCATCAATACGCATAATTTTTTACTTGTCATTTAAAAACTTTTCAAAGAAAGGGAAAAAAAAAGAAAACTAATGACATGAGAAGGGCAAATTGTGAAATCTTTCTAGACTCACCGCGTTATCTATTTTTTCCTTTAAAAACTCCGCTAATATTTAGAGTTCATTCAATCCCTCCCCAGGATGGACTTGGATCGATAGATCTTAGTAATGCAGTAGAGCACTCTAGCTTCATGCTTGCTAATTTGTGACCTTAAACAGGCATTGTTTAATTGAAAAAGGTAACATTTGCAGGAGTATAGATTGAGTCAAAAGACCTGAGTAGTTGCAAAGATGAGGGGAAGAAAGCAAAGGTCAGTTAGCTGTTTCCTGAGCCTCTTTTGCTCTCTGCCTAGCATCTAATTTCTTGCCCTCTAGATGAAAAGACAGATTCCAGGTCAAGCAACCCAAGAATGCTGTTACTTGGTAGAATCCTTCATATGTACTCATGTGATTTTATCTGGTAATTCATTCGAGGTTTTAAAGTGTTCTTGACTTCAGGTTTACATTTTAGAAACCAGTGGTATGTAGTTGCTTGTCTATATTGAATCTTAGAGCCGTATTTGGGGGCTACCAACATGTCGCCAGGGGCTTAAGTGCAGACTGCCTTCCTGCTCACCACCCCCTACCCCCGGGTTGTGCCTCCCAAAGGCTTCACCATGAGCAGGGGCTAGTACCCCAGGTTTGCTGGCCATTGAGTGGGCAGCTCAGACCACTAAGCATCCTCACGGAGTCTCACAGTGTTCGATTATACAAATGGCAGCGTTTGATCGTCAAAATCATATTCCCAGACGTTTTTTTCTTTAAATATTCCTGATAACTTTTTTCCCCCAAGATGATTGCATACAAACTTGATGTCTTGCACACTTGAGAGGAAGAGATGGAAAGGGGGCAGAAGAAGCTCTTGATGTGAGCCAGGTGGAGCTTGGCTTAAGCCTCAGGATTCAAGATTTGGATTTGGTGGAGGGAGAGGACCTGCAGAATATCCCAAGGACTGCAGATATGGGAAATTGAAAGACACCTGAAAAGCAGGTGTGTGTGTGTGTGTGTGTGTGTGTAGAAGAGCTGTGTGACCTCAGGACAGTTGTCCTCTGACCCTCTGTTCCCATGTTGGTAAAAGGAGAATATTAGAATAATTGATCCTTCAAAGTTTATTCCTGCTTTAACCCTCTGGGGTTCTGGACTATATGAAGTACGTAAACTGCATCTGATAGGTGGGCTGCCCATTTCCAGAAAAATTCTACAATAACCAAGCCTTACATTGGGTAAATGCAAGTAAAAAAAATAAGTGCAAATACACACACACACACACACACACACACACACACACACACACACACCCCTCATCAAATGTCATCATGCAATTTTTATTTCGTTGTCCATTTCTATTCTAGCTGCCTTGTTGCCTACTGTAAGGAGAGGGCACTTTAAAATTTTAATAAAATTATGTTTCTTCTGCCCCTGAAAAGTTTTTGTGCTCCTAATGTGAATGAATTGAATGAATTATGGGGCTTATCTCCTTATTTATTTTCTCACTTATGACCTTGAATACTAACGAGTTATCCCCTGGGGGTTCTAGACCCCATAGGAAAGGCCTCATCTATTTGTGTTTTGTGGGCCTTCAGTTATCTGACAGTTCAGAAAGTGTAAAACTTGTCTTACAGCTGAAGGTGCTGTTCGTCATGAGTTCAGAAGTCTCTCTGTTGTCTATTGGTCGATGAAACACTGTTTCATTTAATTTTTTTTCTTTGTTTTCCTTTAGTTTATTCCATTAAAAAAAATGACTCGGCGCAGTGGCTCAGTCTGTCATCCCAGCACTTTGGGAGGCCGAAGCGAGAGGATTGCCTGAGCCCGGGGGTTTAAGACCAGCCCGAACAACTTGGTGAGACCTTGTCTCGACAATAAATCACAAAAACTAGCCAGGCATGGTTGTGTGCATCTGTAGTTCCAGCTACTTGGAAGGCTGAGGTGGGAAGATCGCCCAAGCCCAGCAGGTCGAGGCTGCAGTGTCCTTGAACATGCCACTGCACTCCAGCCTGGGCGACAAGAGTGTGACTCCAACTCAAAAAACAAACAAAATAACGATTCAACCAGTGTTCAGCCAGTGTAGCCTCCCTCCTCCTGGCTGAGTTCAGTCTTTGCTGATATCCGCTGCCCACCTCATGAACTATGCAGGCAGCCAGAAGACGGAGTAGATGGGGCTCAGAAGTCACGACCTTAGCCCAGCCCAGCTCAGCTTTGGGCCTGGAAAGCAAAATGGCAAGGGCTGACCCCCAGCTGGCCCACGAGTGCCTGTTCTATTAAAGCTGCCCACATTCTTCCTTATAGATTTAAATTAGTTCCCACAAATCTGCGTGTCTGTGTACTTTTTTTTTAACCTAGGAAGTTTGCTTTGGCTTTGAATGGAATAGGAGGGGTAGGCAAATTGCATGTGGGAAGGAATTTATGGTGTTATAGGAAGAACGTTGACTGATGTTTGTGAAAATATCACAGTTTGTCATATAGATGGCATCTTTTTGGTGCATAACATGCTGTGTAGGAGTGGAGGGAAAGCAAGAGAAAGAAGCGCCACGTGGTTTGAGTTGCTCTGTGCAGACATTTCCATCAGCGTTCCTCCTTATGCTAATTTTGCTTCCTATAGGTTGATACTGCATTGTTTTACTTGCCAGCCATTCCTTTTCCAGACATGTAATGTGCAAGCCACTCCGCTTGTTTGGGGGGCACTTAAGCAGCTGGAGTGTAGCCTGTAAATGGGATTTCCCTCTGTGTTGGGCTGGGTGGTCAAGTGTTTTTCCATCAAAGCTCATGGAAAGCTGAGCTCATTCAGGGGACTAGCAAAGACCTGCAGTTAAAAGGGACAGGAATGAAGAGATTGAGTTTCAGTTTTCACAGAAACCGGTCATTCCAGGCATATGCTAATGAAATTTGTGAGTTTTGTGTTTATTGGGATAAAAAATGACTGTATTCACCAGCGTGGAATTAATGTGTTAAAATGGCATTTTGATGATGTTTAATTGCTTGTGAATTTTAGTTGAACATTTTTTTAAGAAGTAAAAGGAGGTCAATGAGAATAGAGCTGGTAATCTATCAGGCCTGATCGCTGTGAGACCTGAAGTTAACTTTCCAGATCATTCAATTGCTGTTCGTTAGGGTGTGGAGATGTTGGGTCTTTTCTAGAGAAGCCAAGTATTACCTTGGTATGGCATAAATGTTGATAGATTGTATTTTCAAAGAAAGAAGCTAACCACCTCATCTTACCGAGCATCTGAGCCACTTTTCCAGTGTTACTTTCCTAAAACAATGTCATTGTAAACATTTTTATTTACAGTGTTTATATTTAGAGAGAGCTCTGGCTGTCTCCCAAGAAAAGTACAAGTATAGTTATTACTGAACTGATATTCTAGAGGAAGATTGGAAACAACTTAAATATTCATAAGTAGACTTGATAAGTAGAAGGTGATATGTTTAAAACAATACTGTACCAGAGTTAAAGAAATAGACTACAGTAACAGACAACAACTTTGGTTGATCTCAGAAACATAATCTTGAGTGATACAAAAGTACGGATTAATTAATATTTTCAAATCATACATACAAACTGTTCTCTCTTTTTATGGATGTGGAGAGAGAGAGAGTGTGTGTGTGTGTGTGTGTGTGTGTGTATATGCGTGTGTGTGTGTTTTAAATAAGTTGAAAAGAAATACCGAATTCATGGTAGTAGTTGGTTTTTAGATAGGAAGATGGACTGGGAATACTTTTATCCATAATATTTTTAAAAATTTCTTTTATTAAAAAAAAACTTGAAAGAAATGTGACAAAATGTTTTTTGTCATTTTCAGGTATAGACCCATCCTTACTCATATCATCTTTTGTGCTTGACTCAATTTTTAAAACTGTTCTCAGAAGAGAAAAAAGTTTATGATCATTATTTAAAATTTATAAAATAATGAACATTATAAAGAAAAATATAAAAATGACCCATGATTTAATAATTTAATAGTTTTTTGATTAATGATTGTTCTTTGAGGAAAGACATCTGTGTGCAAAAAATCGAACTTAACAGGTGTCCAGTAGTATGGGATTGAGTAAATCAGGTACACCATAAAATAATATGTTCTCCAACTATTAAGTGATATTAGCCTTCTTAGAATCAGTCTCCTGGCTGATCATGACTCTTAATGTTTTATACTGTGACATCTTGCAATTGATTTTCCTTTTACCATTTCAGAGTTTTTTGTTCCCCAACTTTTCTTAGTTTTCTCTACTTAGCTTGAAAATAAAATGACTTGGTATAAGCATTGGAGCATCCTTGAGTCTAACTTTTACTTAGTTACTAATGTACTGGTGGCCTGGGTAGGTCACTTCCTGTTGACATTGAATAAGTCACCATTCATTGGGCCTCAGCACTGGATTGGGAGAGTTTTGAGCAGAGCCCACGGCAGGTATAAGTCAGACTCCTGCAAAGCCTTTGGTCACCTGCCTCTGTCCTATTCTGCAAAATGGACCTAATAATACCTATCTCTTCTCCCACAAGCATTTGAAGCATCGCCTGGGGAGACGCTATCCACAGGATAGCAGTTTTTCCCCCACCTCTACCACCCACAGTTTCAGTTACCCACAGTCAACCATGTTCCAAAAATGTTAACTGGAAAGTTCCAGAAATTAGCAGTTCCTAAGTTGTAAATTGCATCCCATTGTGAGTTGTGGGATGAAATCTCATGTCATCTCACGTCATCCTATCAGGGACGTGAATCCTCCCTTTGACCAGAGTATCCACTCTGTCTACACTACTCGCCCACTAGTCACTTAGGAGCTACCTCGGGGATGAGACTGACTGTCACAAGATGCAAGGCTTGCGTTCAAGTCACCCTTGGTTGACTCCTTCACAGCCCCAGTGAGCAAGAGGAGTGATGCTGACGATTCAGCTATGCTAGAGAGAGGTTTTATAGGGCTTCCTTTCAGTGAAAAGGTGAAAGTTCCCGACTTAAGAGAAAAACAGTGTGCTGAGGTTGCCAGTCTACCGTAAGAACAACTCTTCTATCCAGGAAATTGTGAAGAAGGAAAAAGAAATTTTTGCTTGTTCTGCTATCCTGTCTCAAATGGCAAACGTTGCTGCCACAGCATATGATGTGTGCTTAGTTAGGAGGGAAAAGATATTCTTGGGTGAAGACATGAGCAGAAACATGTTCTGATGAAGGGCAACCTGGTTCGATACTCTCTGCTGTTTCAGGTATCCACAGGGGGTCTTGGAATGCATCCCTTGAGGATAAGGCAGAGCCCCCCCCAAATGAATTATCTCTTGGAGGGCAGGCTCCTTGTAGTACAGGTTTCCCCTGCTGGATAAGTGTTCTAGGAACCCATCGACATCAGTGTACCAGTTAGCATTGTTGTGAGAGGCTGCTTTTTTGGAGATCCTTTCAACGTGTGTGCCCATTTCATGATGGGTGATTTACGAAGACACCTGCCCACACCACGCTGAATGTCTAGCAGCTTTTGAACCAAAATGGCATGTGACTCCCATGTCCCAACCTCCCTATTTACCCGATCTTGCCCTAAGTGACTTTTTTGTTGTTGTTGTTTCCTTGGATGAAAAAAGCCCTTGAAGGGAAATGTTTTGCTGATGTGGAAGAGATGAAACAAAAAATGGCAGAAGCACTGAAAGGAATCAAAATGGATGAATTCAAAAAATTGTTCTGAGCAATGGAAAAAGCTTCTTAGTAGGTGTAAGGCATCAAATGCAGAATCCTTTGAAGATGACTGAATTTTAAACATGAAAGAATAAATACACATTTTTTGTAAATTCTGGGGTTTTTTTGGGGGGGTCCTCCCTTGGACATCTTCCATCTTTCCCTTATTTTTTTCTTCCCGTGAAAAAAGTTTATCTCTGGATTTCAGACTGTGTTCCCACTGTGCTATGACAGGCCTCGTTCTGCTGTTCATTTTATCTGGATGCCTTTCTTTCATGTTCTCTTCCCTTCTTGGAAGCCATTCCTTTTCAAACCTTGCTCAGATGTGAGCTCATGTGGAGAGTCCATGCTACCTCTATATCTGTGACATGTCACTAAACCTTACAATTTTTTTTTTTTTGAGCCAAGGTCTCACTCTGTCACCCAGGCTGGAGGGCAGTGGCATGATCACGGTTCACCACAGCCTTGGCCTTCTGGGCTTAGGCGATCCCTCTGCCTCAGTCTCCTGAGTAGCTGGGACCACTCAGGCATGTGCACCACCACGCCTGGCTAGTTTTTTGATTTTTGTAGAGATGAGGTCTCACTATATTGCCCAGGCTGGGCTCAAGCAGTCCTGTTGCCTCAGCCTCCCAAAGTGTTAGGATTATAGGTGTGAGCCACTGTGCCTGGCCCCACAAATGGTCTTCTCAGTTCTTGCTTACATAGCACTATACTCAGCCAGACTTTAGGTCATTAAAGGCAAGAACTGGTCTTAATGAATTTGTAGCCCTACCACATGTTAGATGCATTCCTGGCCCACACTAGGGGCTCAGCAAGCGTTTGTGGAAATGAACTGAGTTGAAGGCACTTAGAAAAGTATACAGTGCTGAGCATATGAAAAGTGACATTGTGGAACCCATCTGAATATGGTATTTGAATCCCTGGGTGTGGCCAGGTGAGACTGTTGGACAATAACAGATTATCATCTTTTTGTGTTAGCAGTGCTGATCACTGCATGAGATACACATACCTCTCCTTAATATAAGAATAGTGGGTTCACTTCCAGCTGTTCAGGCACGCACACAACTAGCTGATTGTCATTGTGCTTCTCAGAGCCACACCCAGCTCTTAATACTGGATTCCAAAAGCATTTATTTCTGTCATACTTGCAACAAGACATGTATATTGGGCTTCTGTTCTGCTGGAAGTTCTGGATTCTGGCGTGGGAGAGCCGCCACAGGCCTCACAGACTGATGGGGGAGGCGGACAATGTGAGCGCTAATTCCATATGTAAAGCTGCATGTCAGATGGTGCTGGGGACTGGTTGATTCCTCGGTTATGAGTTGTGAAAGTTCTCTGCACTGCCAGAATTGTCCCTTGATTCCCAAGGGTGATGTAAATCGTTCTGTGTGACAGTAAAAATAAGCTAAAAACAGCCAAATGGCTTTTAAGTGCTTTTTTTCCTTTATTTTTTCCTAGAGTGACTGAATAATGAGGGCAAAATTGGTGTCAAGGGGCACGAAATGAATTGATGCCATTTGCACCATCCCATTCCTTTCAGATAAGAGGGGTGGGACCCAGTGGGAATGAGTAAGCGAGGGCCCAGCGTTCTGTTTAAATGGCTTTCTGCCCTTCTCTCACAACCATTTGCACATTATTTGATCCCGTTCCTGTGTGAACCATCTGAAAGGCAGCAAGACAGAGGGGGATGCGTTAATTTTGGTGTCAAAGCTCTGGGTTGCAGTCCCAGCTGAGCCACTTACCAGCGGTGTGGTCTTGGATGGGGTTTGCTCTCTGGGCCTCACCGTGGCTCCTGGGAAATGGGCCTTGCAACGCCCACCTTGTTCCTGGGAGGAAATGATGTAGGGTAAATACAGCTCCGGGGCCCCACTCGGTCCACAGTACAGGACTGTCGGCTCCTGTGAGCAAAGCTTGAACATTAACCCTGGGCTTATTCATTCACTTGGGCGGAGAAACAACGTCTGGATTGGTTTGAGGTAACTCTTTGGAATAGCCACTTGTTGGAAAGTCTTCTAAGGTAGCAACCCTGTTTCCAAAATTTCCAGATATTCCATTAAGATTAAAAAGGATTGCTAATCAAACACATTATTGAAAATTGTAGCTGGGCTCAGTGGCTCAGCCTGTAATCCTAGCACTTTGGGAGGCTGAGGCGAGTGGATTGCCTGAGCCCGCGGGTTCGAGACCAGCCCGGGCAACTTGGCGAGATCTCATCCCTGCAGTAAATCAAAAATTAGCCGGGCGTGGTAGCGTGCGCCTGTAGTTCCAACTACTTGCAGCGCTGAGGTCGAAGGATTGCCGGAGCCCAGCAGGTCGACGCTAGGGATGCCGTGAGTGTCCTACTGCACTCCAGCCTGGGTGACAGAGTGAGACTCAAAATAAATAAATAAATAAAAACAAAAAGTTTCATACTTACTCTTACATCTTTAAACGTCAATCACTTCAAAGTACTCTCCGTTTGATGCAATACACCTATAGAGACACTTTTTCCACTGCATAAAACAGTTTTTAAACTCATCAATTTTGATGTCTTTCAGTGATTCTGCCATTTTTTGTTTCACTACTTTCACATAGGCAAAATCGTTCCCTCTTACATTCTTCATTCTATTGCTTGCTTTTATTTTTAATTTTTTTCTTTTTATTTAACTTGTCACTGACTTGAAACTCAGTTATTTGCTTTAAAAAGAAATAATGCATCTCCACCTGCCATATAGTTGTTTACGCTCTGCACCCCTCCCCCTGACTAGAGTATATTTTTTATCTGTTTTGTTCTTTGCCGCATCCATTCCTTCCACCTAGAACAGTATCTGGCACATAGTATGTCATAAAATATTTGTTGATAAGATAAATGGATTAATGAACAGATACATGAACTCCTACAAAATTACAAAGATAAACCAAACAACAAAGTAAAATCAGGCAATTCACAGGGGGAAAAATTGCTAGCACATGTATAAAAAGATGCGGACCCTCAATTTTACCAACAGTAGAATACAGATGGTGAGAACATAAATTGATATGTCTTTTTGGAAAGCAATTTTTTGCCAGTATGAATTAAGTCATAAAGAAATCCAAACTTTTTGACTCCACAATTACTCCTTAAGCCACACTGGAAATTATAGCCAGAGCAATTAGTCAAGAAAAAGAAGCCGGGCTCGGTGGCTCAGCCTGTAATCCCACGCCTTTGGGAGGCTCAGGTGAGTGGATTGCCTGAGCCTGCGGGTTCGAGACCCGCCTGGGCAGCGAGACCTCATCTCTACAATAAATCAGAAAATCAGCCGGGCGTGGTAGCGCGTGCCTGTAGTTCCGGCTACTCGGAAGGCTGAGGCGGAGGGATCGCCGGGGCCCAGCAGGTCGAGGCTGCAGAGGCCGTGAGTGTGCCACTGCACTCCACCCTGGGTGAAAGAGTGAGACTCCAACTCAAAGAAAAAATTGTAAAAGGATGACATACCAGCTCAGAGAAAGGGGTTATTATTTTACCTAGGTGTTAAATGAATAACATAGCATATATGCAGGGGAGGGTGCCAAAAAAATGTAGACATACTTGAAGTATGATGTTCACAGCAAAAATAAGCTAAAAACAGCCAAATGGTGACATTCATCAAATGAATGCTAGTGTCACCATGCGATAGGCTGGATCATCAAAGGAAATGGTGGAAGCGTGGTTAAGCGAACATCATACTACACACTGCTACCATAATTCCATTTAACTTCGAAAAGTAATACATAAAAGTAATACATCTCTTAAAATGTGTGTGTGTGTGTATGTGTGTGTATTTGGCACCGTGTGTGTGTTTTAAGAGACAGAGTCTGGATCTGCCACCCAGGCTGCAGTGCAGTGGCATAATCATGGGTTACCATAGCCTTGACCTCCTGGGCTCAGGCTATCCTTCTGCTTCAGCCTCCTGAGTAGCTGGGACTACAGCTACTCAGCTGGTGCCACCATACCTGGCTAATTAAAAACAATTTTTTTTTGTAGAGACGAGGTCTTGCTATGTTGTCCAGGCTAGTCTCAAATTCTTGGGTTCAAGAAATCCTCCTGCCTTGGACTCCCAAAGTGCTGGGATTACCCCAAGCTCAGCCAGAAAATATGTTTTTACGTAAACAGCAGCAGCCGTGGGCTAATTCCGGAACAAGGACCACTATGTTTTTCTTAAAGGAAAACACTCTGACCTAAACCCCAAGTTCCATGGTGGCGTGGGGTAGACTGACTGCAGTCGTCTTTGGGAGTTGTCTTCCTGCTTCACAGACACTGCTTTGAGTAAACTTGGCTTCTCCACTTCTGTCTGGCTATTGGTTGAAAGTTTGTCTATGTCGCCCACTTTCCCTTTGTTGATGGTGTACATGCTTTCCATAGTCTGTTTGCCTTTCTCTCCAGACTTCCTAGGTCAGCCCTGCACTTGATTTTTTCTCCTGGTCTTGTTGTGACCACAGGGGTGCAAAAACTCCCACTCTCCTCCCCTGTCCCTCGCTTCCTGTGGTGGGGCGCTCTGGCTGCTCAGGAGGCCAGTGGACCCTTCCTCAAATCTAGGTTTTTTTCCTTATTGGAAAGTATTCCAGCCCAGTAGGGGATGTGCCTCAAGTTCAGAAGGCCCCAGGCAAGGTCAACAGAAACATGTCAGGAATCCAGGCAAAGGTCTGCGTTCTCCCCACACACCACACAGAAAGCTGACCTCAGAGCTACGCCTTCACGCCAAGGACTCCAGGACTCACTGGGTTCATGTGATCTGTGATGGAAAGCCATGTCTAATGACTTCTGACCACTGTTTTCTGGTCACTTTTGTTTAACCCGCAGTACATCTCATGTCCTGTTTCAGAAACGTGGTCCTTCCAGGTGAATGTATGAGCTGCTTGTTGATGTTTCTTACCTGTGAAAAGAGATTAAAGTAGCTAAATGAGTAACTTAAATGTAAATTCTCTTAAGAGGAAAATGAGCTTGAATTGAGTAATTTCCTCCAAAGAATTTAAGATGATTCTAGCCCTTAATGTTGACCTTTGGGCAGCCTTTTCTCAAGCTGCTTGCCCTCTAGATGGTCTCATCCACTGCAGCTCTGTGAGGCTGATGGAGCTGACATTACTGTCTACTTTTGGCAAACGAGAACACGAGGTTCATGACAGGTTAGGCAGGCTCAGAAACATCAGAGTGTCAGGACTGTGGCTCAGATCAAGAGCTAAAGGCTCAGATACACGGTATCCCCCCAGAAAGAATTCTGCTGTTATAAAACTAGTATGAATGTGAACTTGCTCGTGTCATTCATAAATGGCTCTTCCCTGGAGACTGTGTCACCACTGGTTTGTTAGACCACATAGCCTCTTCCTTTTGGTCAACACAGTTCCTCAAATTACTCTCTTCTTTCTCTCTCATTCTTTTTTCCCTCTTGTTTCTAAATGTTATTAACTGAAACAAGTCATCCCATTCCTTCCTTGGGCTTGGAGGTGGAGATTGTTTTCAGCCCTTCGGAGTAGAAACATCTACAGTCACTCTGAGCTTTTGTGTCTCCTCACAGGCCTGCTCATTGTACTCTGCTTCCTCTTGCTAGAGACCTTGCTGTCCACAAGTGAGACCTGTTCCTATGAGTTGCTAAAATGTTTTAGGAACATGTAGGAAATCCCAGTTAAATTTTGTTAATATAAGAATTTAAAATATGCAAATAAAGGCACACTTATATGCCCATTCCTTTTAACAATTAATGTTTGCCATATTTACTTTATATACCCATCCATCCTCCTACCTGTTTATCTGTTATTCGTTGAACCTTTAAAAAATAAGCTGCAGACATTAGGATCTTTCACTCTTTTTTGGGGAGGGAATCACAGCCTGACTTTGTCACCCAGCCTTGACCTACTGGGCTCAGGCGATCCTTCTGCCTCAGCTGTCCAGGAAGCTGGAACTACTGGCGCATACCACCATGCCTGGCTGATTTTTTGATTTGTTGTAGAGATGAGGTCTCACCAAGTTGCTCAGGCTGGTCTTGAGCCTCCGGGCTCAGGGCAGTGCTCTCGCCTTGGTCTTCCAAGTTTTTAAAATAAAGTTTTTGTTGAAGTATATAGCATACATACCAAAAAAGTAAGCTAGTGACAAGTATACCACTTGATAAATTTTTACAAAGCCTTCACTGTTAAATACTTTAGACCGCATCACCACAAAATAAGTCCATGCACATAGAAACCCAATTTTAAGGTTAAATTCTTGGGACAGTGAGGTGATGGGGGAGGAGACTTGTCCCACTTTTGGTTCAACATAAAATTTAACTTTCAATGACTGCCTTGTTGTTTGTTAGGAAGGAATTTATTAGGAAGGAGGGAAAGATAAAATTTGGTTTGTTAATATTATTTTTCTTAATCACTTGGACATGTTGCCTGTGTGAGTAGAGTGGAGTCAATAAAGAATTTGGCTTCAGGTAAGAATAAAAAGTCAGTTGTTATTTCTTTAAGACTTCCCTGGTAAGCTATACTGAATCTAATTGAAAGACTTTGAGAATGGGTGATTTTATAGAAGGAGAAGGGCAGTAATGAAGTTGGCATCATGTTTACTGCAAATGCCAATATCATCATGATTCTTAGGTAATGTGAAGTTATTTCTCAATGATGCTGTTCACATCTGACCAGTTGGAGAACATGTGTTACGCCAGGACAATCCCTTCCCATTTGGTCAGGGTCTATCATAGGTCTCTATGAAGACTGAGCCCATCCTCAGCAACATGTAGTTAATACATTGGCAAAATAGTTTTATGCTGTTTTCTTTCTTTTTTTTTTTTATGAGTTGGAGTCTCACTCTGTCACCCAGGCTGGAGTGCAGTGGCATGCTCATGGCCACCCCAGCATCAACTTGCTGGGCTCTAGCAGTCCTTCGACTCAGCCTTCCAAGTAGCCGGAACTACAGGTATGTGCTACCACCTGGCTAATTTTCTGATTTATTGTAGAGGTAAGGTCTTGCCAAGTTGTTTGGGCAGGTCTCGAACCCATGGGCTTATGCAGTCCTCTCTCCTTAGCCTCCCTTAGTGCTGGGATTACAGGCTTGAGCCACCGCACCCAGCCTGTGCTGTTTTCTAAGGGCTCTCATGGGCACCCTAAATTCTTTATGTGGATGTACTAGGTTGCACATCTGCTTTTAATTATATGTGAGTGTGGGCTTTGTTGGGACTTGGCTTTTAAGCTACTCATGACTTAGCAATGCATCCATATGTTTTTCTGGGGAAAATACATTTTGAATGCTCACCCCACAGCTCCCTTCCTAGAATTTGGGCAGTGCTTGGCATCTTGACAGTTACTCTGTGCCAGCAGCTGTGTATGTGGGAAACCAGTAAGTTTGCAGATACTAGTTTCATGATGGCCTGAGTCAAGCCTGCTGAGGAATGATGAAAGAGAGTGAATATTGCCATGATCTAAATGAGTTATTCATCCTACATAGAGCCAACTTACTTTATGTGGTGACAACACTTAGTCTGAGAATGGGGGTAGCTTAGAAACTGAAACTAGGTATGTGTGTATTTTAATTTTTCTTATCCCTTTCCTTCCAAATGTGGCATTCGTGAGAGGCAGTATATGGAGATAGTGTGATCTATTGAGAGCAGTTCCTGAGATCAGGTCAGGGTATGACTCCAGGTAGCTGTCCTCTGAGCCTTCATTTCATCAAGTTTTATGCTGTCATCTTCTGAATCAGAAATCAGGATGTGAGACCAGACAGATTGAGTTTGGGCAAACTCTCATTATTCTATATGCTGCTGTTGCTAGGTCACCATATTCCCAAGTTGGGATGACAGAAAAGTTGAAAACAGCCTACTTAAGATTATTCTAGGAAATGCAAGAACTTTTTTCTTCATTCATGAAAACTCGAGCGTTTACTCTGATTTAGATCCTGTGCTAGTTGTTGAGAAGCAACACTTAGCAAAACAGACCTGGACTCTGTCCTAATGAAAATTAGAATTTGGAAGAGAGAACATATTCTACAAACTCCCATACACAGTGGTGACACTTTCCCAGATGTAGGTGATAGTAGTGAAGGAACCACTTGGGGTCATTGTCAAAGGCGCCACTTACCTGGGTGGCCAGTCTGTCTCCTCGTATGTTGACAAGTGCTAATGAATATACATATTCTTTTTAAAGTGTCACAGAATAGCCCTGCTTGTACTCTGGTGCGAAGCCCAACAGTCATTATAACAGAGAATAATTTTAACTAAAAGATGAGGTGGAAATGCTCATCTGGGGACTCTCTTGTGCAATGCACGTTCTTGAGTTTTCCCTCTCACTTCCTGGCCCTTCCTTTGTGTTTGGGAGCTTAAGGGATCTTTATGTTTAAGTCTTCAGGGCTCATTATTAAGTGCAAATACACGGGGAGAACTTCACTCACTTGGTTGCAGTTTTGCCAGTTCTGTAATCGATTGGTAGTGGCTGCCTGGAGTGTCTTGTCCAGAAAGGTTTGGAGTCTAAGTCAAGGATCAAAGGGATGTAAGAGATGAATGATGTCTGCCACCAGGAGGGTGGGTGCTGTGGTTGCTGCTCTGACTCCAGCTCTTATCAGCTCACATTTCAGGGATGATTAGTGAGGATTATAAGGATCGGGCTCAGAGTGGGGCCAGAGGGGCAGGAAGAAGGCCCTGGCTGGCCTCTTAGAGGGCACCAGAACAAATATGTTCAGTTTTGTCAAGAGCTAGAAGGGCTGTGGACACACTTGGAAAAAACTGTGCAAGGTTTAGGCCTAGTGCCTCGAATTCTTTGACCACAGTAGAATCTGGCACGATAGGGATTCAGGAAGTATTTGTTGAAATAATGAAGGTTGTGAAGTCTGTTGCTTACGTAGCTCCTGTGAGATAGCAAATGCTATTTTGTGTGTAGAGAAATAGTTCAGGGTCAAGGCTGTTTCTGACCTCCAGGAAGGAGTTCAAGGTCAAACAGTAGAAGGACCAGCAGAGCAGAGATTTGAACCTAGGTTGCCTCTTTCCAAAGCTCATCTTCCTTCCCCTACAAGAAGAATTGTGAGAATGATGTCAGCTGGTGAAGCTACTTAGCATCGGTCTCTGTTTGAAAAACGGCAAAGCCCTCCATTTGGCACAGAGATAAAAAATGGAGTTTGCTAGGTTGGGCTGTTAGCCATGGTTTCCGCCGGAGGGACACACTGCTCAGGGTCACATCCTCTCCACTGCCTCTGCTTTGTCCGGGATTGCTCTCCTCACCTCACTTTTGTCCCTGTTCAGAGGTGTCCAGGAGGCTTGGCCATTTTGTCGGTGTGATCTCTACAGGAAACAAAGTTCAAGATTTGAGAAATGATCCACACGAGTATCCCCAGGTTATTCGGACAGATTCCCTGGAGATTTCCCTGGTGCACACAGCCACTTGGTCTAGAAAAGGCGATGCTGGCTTCTCAAGTTTCTCTCTGTCTGGAATGCTGAGCTTTACCCCCACTCCTGACTGAGCTCAGGTTTCTCTTGGGCAGAAGAGGCTGAAGAGAGGGAAGGAGGTCGCTATTATCTCATTCATTACTTCTAGGGGAGGAGTTTGTCTCAAGGTTTTTGTCCCAAATTTTTAATCCCTGACTTTTGCTTTGTTTAAAAAACAAAAACAAAAAACCCATATTAGCATATAAATAGGTTTTTTGGTAAAATTCCACCCCTCCCACCATACTTCATATCATCAAAGGGCCCTGGATAGTTCCATTGAGAGGATTTCAGTGGAAACATTAAAGACTAGCAGATGATCCCTGATCAGCTCCCAAGTAAGTCTTGCCCATTCAAAATCTTACACGTCAAAAGCAGCTATTGGTAGCATTCAAATAAATAAAAACCTCCTTTAAAATGCTAGAGTTTTATCTGCACATCCAATAAATATGATATTTAATCAATTCATTTCACTTCCAAGGTTTTAATTTAGGTCAGATAATGGATACTTGGCTATTACACCATTTGTTCCGGAGGTAATACGATTTTATTAAAAAGTGAACTTTAGCCTGCTAGTGCTGTATCCGTCTCGCTGTCCTTGAGTGAGTCAGTGAATGAGTTCATGATAACAGGCCTGCATTTATCTGACAAATATCTTTCGGAAGTAGCATTATAACTGTGGAAGGCCTGAGGCTGTGGTTTCACTTAGGTTTTCTATATGTGGTTCTGTAAGAAGTTAATGCCTTAATTTAGGCTCTGACGTTACAGAATTTTCTACACACTAACAAATTAACTCAGATTCTTGTCATTCAGAAGTAGATTTAATGCACTGAACTATTTATGCATGAAATAAATGACATTTGGGATTTGCTTCCACAGAGAATAGGTGTGGTTAGGAATGCATAGATAGATAAACAGATAAAGTTAGGGATCTATATGAAACAAGATTGGTCATGAGTTGATAATTGTTGCTGAGATTAGATGCATAATGATTTGGTATAAGGTTTAAATATTTTATAATTTTAAACATTTTAATGGATTTAATTATGTTTTCCTAAGGGCAAAATTTGACAAGTTTCTAGGGAGGGAAATGCTTTACAGAATACGGTAATGCCAACATTTTTAGGTTTTGAAAGGAAATAGTCCTACCCTTGCTTTTTTTTTTTTTTTTTTTTAAATCTCTGAAAGACTGAGCTGAACTATTGTGACAATTAGTTAATATAAAATGTCCTACTTTCCTGGTGAGTGGTTGGCATTGGCGGCTGAACAATTTCAGGCATGAAAAGAGAATAATGCTTTACTGATGGATGGCTGACTTGTGACCTCCTGGTCATTTTCTGGGCCCGAGGCAGTGTGATCTGTGTAACATTTAAGCATAGTTGAGAAACATAAAATACCTTTCATGCATGGATTTCTTAGTATATTCTTTAAGTGTCTTCATTGAGTCACTGCAAAAATTACGATCTGCACGTGAAATTAACAAAGATGGGGAATATGATAATGTCACTATCAAAAGTGGTAAGTGATCACGGGAATTCCTTCTTTCTCTTTTTAAGGCAGAAGAAATTATACCTTGTTTAATGTTGACAGCTCTGTATGTCATCCTGAGAGGATCACAGGACGGCTAGCCTAGCTAGCCCTGATGGCTTGTGACCTGTCCCTAGAGGCATTAAGCATCTGTGTTCAGACACCCCTTTATTGATATAATTGGTGAAATGAGGAACCAAAATGCCAAGAATGAGATCTATTTCTAAGTTATTGAGTGTTTCACAGTCTCTGAAAAAGACATTTAGAACCATCAGAGCTTGCTAATTTTGCCTGGGGTGTTTAGAATTTATATATAACCAGTGATGTGTAGAGCAAGAATTCCTTCTTGGGTAATACGTTCAAGTCTGCCCGCTTTATAGAGCTGTTGATTCATAATATTACAGCATAACAGTAATTGAAGAAGTACAAAAATACAAGGTTATAGGTAAGCCCTGATTGCAAAAGCTGTGCAATTATATTGTACCAGTAGACAAAATAGAAGGTTTAAATAAATTTAAAAATAATTGGGTTAGGGTACAAGGAATGTGGATTTTTTTTTTTTTTTGCTTAAAATTCTCTTTAACATTATATTATATATATATATATATATATATTTTTTTTTTTAATTGGAATCCCACTCTGTTGCCCAGGCTGGAGTGCAGTGGCACACTCGGCCACCGCAGTCTCGACCTGCTGGGCTCAGGCAGTCCTTCAGCCTCAGCCTTCCAAGAAGCTGGAACCATAGGCGTGTGCCACCACGCCCAGCCAATTTTTTTATTTATTGTAGAGACAAGGTCTCGCCAAGTTGACCAGGCTGGTCTCCAGCCCCTGAGCTCAGGCAGTCCTCTCGCCTCAGCCTCCCAAAGTGCTGGAGTACAGACATGAGCCACCTCACCCAGCCTTAGATCCTTTATTAAAAGACTGTTTACATTAACATAAATTGGTTCCATTTACTCAGTGGTGCTAGGGAACTAGGCGAAGGCCTTCTGTGAGACCCTTGAGGATGCCATCTTGAGGAAAGGTTCCAGTGCAAGTGGCAGAACTCTGGGCATTCAGTAGAACGAGTCTGATCTCCTCAGGCTTGTCTTTGGTACACGCCCCTGTTTAAAGTTCTCAAGAAACATGGGAGTTGGCTCTTCTAGTGCATTGGTTCTCCATCCCAGCTGCCTGTAAGAATCATCTAGAAATCTCTTTTTAAAAAAAACAAAGATGCCCAAGTTCCATCCCCAGAAATCCTGATTTGATTTGTTGGAAGGGGCCTGGGCATTGTTATTTTTACAAAGGTTTCCAGATGGTTCCAGTGTGCAGCCAGGGTCAAAATCTGGTGACCTGCTAGAGAAGAGGATATTGTTTTAAATTGGGCTTAAGGGAAATATTCCTGTGACTATTAAAAGGGGCTGTGTTCTCCCACAGGTCCATGGTGCGGTTTTAAAGTGCTCAAGCTTTGCATAATTCAAGTAGTAGTTTCCAGCCCTTGCTGCATAGTAGAAGTGCTTCGGGATTTTTAGAAATTCGCGTATGTGCTCCTCCCCACCATGGGACCCCATTCTGATGGACATTGTCTGGGTTTGGGCAAGAGAGTGTGTGTTTGTGTGTGTGTGTGTGTGTGTGTGTGTGTGTGTGTGTGTGTGTGTGTGTGTGTGAGAGAGAGAGAGAGAGAGAGAGAGAGAGAGAGAGAAAGTGTGAATGAGTAGTTGAGTGAGAGAGAACGCATGTATGTGTGTGACTTCCCAGGTGACCCTAATATGCACACAGGGTTGAGATCCAGAGCTTTATTAGAATACTGTTCCTATCATTGGTGTAGCTGTTTGATTATTGAGTATACATTTATTGGCATAGTAACTACTGCTCATCAATAAGCCCATGTAAAACACCCGTAGGGCTTGCTATGTGGGGAAATGGTAGATTTAGTAGTTCTTCCATTCGGGTTCTTTACCACTTGATTTCATGGTCTGTCACTTAAATTTAATAACATTACTTATGAGGACTTTTGATACCTGCTATGACTAGGCTACAGTGTTTTTCTTATTTTTGCATTAAAAAAATCTGCATTGATAGCATGCTTAATAAATATTAAATTTATAAGTACAGTAGAAAAAATTCTAGCTAAATGTGCTGGTATTAAAATTTATTTCCTCCATTACAGCGCTTTGAATGCTTTATAAATTCAAGAGAGTGTTGAAGCAGCATTTATTTTTGTTTTCCGCATTGATTCTCTTCACTGAGAATGTTGAAATCGTCAGCAATTGTGAATTGAAATTTGTCTTTTTATTACTGAGACTAAATTTGCTTCCCACTTGGGTCTGCAATGTGGGAGGTATTCCACCCAAAAAGCGTTTGTGCGGCCATGCTGTCTGTCAGATTTTCCTGTGATAATGGAGACGATCTGTGCTTCTGCTGCTGGGTAGCTGCTGGAAATGTTCTGGAATGACTGAGGAACTGAACTTTTTTTTTTTGAGTCAGACTCTCACTCTGTCACCCAGGCTTGGGTGCAGTGGCACGCTCACAGACACCCCAGCATCAACTGCGATCCTTTCACCTCAGCCTTCCAAGTAGTTGGAACTACAGGTATGTGCCACCATGCCTGGCTGATTTTTTGTAATTTTTTTATTTATTGTAGAGTCTTGCCAAGTTGCCCAGGCTGGTCTCAAACTCCTGGGTTCAGGCAGTCTTCTCGCCTCGGCCTCCCAAAGTGCTGAGATTGCAGGCTTGAGTCACCGAGCCCAACCGGAACTGAATTTTTAATCTTAATTTAAGTTTCAACAGCCACACCTGACCAGTTTAGAGGCCTATTCAGTTCAGCTCAAGAGGAACGTGAGTGGAGCCATGCGGCAGAGTGACGGCTGTCCCAGGTGTTAGAGATGCCAATGCTAGCTGTCCCTTCTGGCGGATGGCGTGTCTCCTGCAGGCCTGTGCTTTGCTACTGTTACTTGTAGAGGCTTGGGTGAGAATGAAAGGTCTTGAGAAAGGATGTAGGATGTGACTTTGTGGGTTGTAGTCCCAGTGCGGATAGAAGACTTGCGACCCCTGTGCCAGGTGACTCCTTTGCTCTGTCCCCTGGTCTCACCCACATCCTCAGACATCTCACCTTGACATTCATAGCAACATTGTCAGGTATTTCAGCCTCTCCTGTGGTGCTGGCCCCTACCCAGGAGGACACAACTGTTGTTACATCAAAACCCCTGCACTTAATTCTGTGCCCCCTTTGGTGCCAACGACACATGTTGCCTGCACCTTCTCTCCCCATGTCAATGATCTGCAATCCCCCCGTCCCCACCAATTACGTCAGTTCAGGCAACCATCTCCTTCTGATGGAATCATCGACACCCAGTTGCCCCAGTCACTTCTGCTTAGAC
Organism: Carlito syrichta; assembly: GCF_000164805.1. Taxonomy (NCBI): domain Eukaryota; kingdom Metazoa; phylum Chordata; class Mammalia; order Primates; family Tarsiidae; genus Carlito; species Carlito syrichta. The sequence goes on along the minus strand of NW_007259943.1, from coordinate 375,141 downwards.
CGTCAGTGGCTTCCCCAAGAAAACAGGCTCTTAGATGTGCTTCAAGGGCCTTTAGGATCATTCTCTTCAAGTACCTCTGCTCCTCCATGCCAACCCAAAGCCACCACTGGAAAGACCCTGAGCTGCTGATGGATGTACTTTATTGGCGTTAGAGCACATTGGCACACCTTCCTGAATGACTCTCTGCCATGGTGCAACCAAGCGTCACTCCTTTCTCGTGTCTTGGCTGGGACAATCCTTCTTGTGAGTGTCCTTTCTGCATGCCTTCCCTGTTCCTTGTGTTACACCTGTCTGTGCCCTTTTGAATCCACACAGTCGCACAGAGCCTGGCTGGACACTAAGTGTATTGTCTGCACTCCATGACTCTGGTGAATGAGCAACTTGAACAAGTGAATCATTACACCCGAGCCTCGAGGGGTTCTACACTCATGCACTTTTTCAGATCCCAAGTTTGATAAATAAATGAATTTTCTTAGAAAGGCCAACTACCTGAACTTTATCCCCCAAACTTGTTTACTCATTGTTTGCTCAATTTCGTTGACTCCATATTATTTGTTTTATAAAAGCATTATGATATTCTTTCTCTGGTTGTTATTAACTCACTTATTTAGGGCCATTGCAGTTTAATTATAAACAATAGATGTCTGGGTTAACACTAAGAAAAGTGAAAATACAGATAGAGTTGTTCTTGTTAGGGGTGAATATCTATCTGTCTATCTGTCTATCTATCTACCTATCTATCTACCTACCTGTCTATCTAATTTGTTTATTATTTATAAATATTTTTGTAGAGTCGAGGACTTACTATGTTGCCTCAACTGTTCTCAGACTCCTGGGCTCAAGCAGTTCTCCTGGCTCCACCTCCCGAAGTGCTAGGATTACAGGTGTGAGTCACCCCACCCAGCTTTAGGGTGAATTTTTAAAGAACGTCATGTGGTGCTAACTTATTACTTCTTTATATAATTAAAAATAAATTTATGATAATTGGGTGTTATAAATAGTAAAAGGAAAAAATTTACGTGTATTAACAGCTAATAATAAAAAGTATTTCAGCAAGCTGGCTTTCAAAGGTATCACGTTTTAGTGGCTGTCACACATCTATTCATGTCCTTCCTCTTCTGTCATCGTCACCATCACTGTGCAGTTTTTCGTGGCTGCCCTGGGTCTCCTTGTTGCCCTATGGGCAGAGAATCTGCATTCCCTACAATCTGCATTTGCCCCATGTTGCCACCGTTCTATAAAACAGACACAGGAAAGTCACTAAGGGTGGCACACCAGAAGGCTTCTAGCACTAGCCAATTTTAAGGGTAAAAATTAAATTGTACCAACCACAAACAGAATATTTGCTACATGATTAATATTAAAGATCAATCTTTCACATTTGAAAATAGAGTGCCAACCCCAAGCTGTTATCAGCGATTTATCTCTCTGATGATTGCAAGAATGATCTAGTATACTTACTTCTGGCAAATAGTAAGTCACCCAGTCAATTTTTGTGAAATGTGAACTTCAGCAGTGATTTGGAGGGCGGGCATCACGCCTCCTCAACTTTTTTCAGTGGTTGTAAAGTTCTCCTGTGGGCCAGAGGAGGCGTGAACTTCTGAAAGCGTCTGTTGACAGAAATACTTTACTTCTTAGTTCCTCATTCAAAGCATGATTAACTCACTCAGTTACCCTACACAGGCTTAACTATTGTTCCTAGGACGTAAAAAATTGGAAGCTATAAACCAGGAGATAGGACGAAAGGAACTGTGAAAACTGATTACTCGTGCTCTGACTCTGAAGCAGAGTAAAGCAGACAGAAAGTCTTAGAATACTGCCGTCAGAATTGTAATAACAATAATAGTGGATGTTCTTTAAAAAGTTCAAAATCAATTATCTGTGTCTCCAAACTCAAAGAATTATAGACATGTTTAGAAATGATTTGATTTGCATTACTATAGTCAATGATAATAATGGTTTAAGAAAATTTATTTTTCTCTTTAAAAACTCAAAGAATTATAAGCATATTTAGAAGTGATTTCTATCAGAGGATTAAAAGTAAGAGTTTTTGTTGTTATTGTTGTTTTTGAGTTGGAGTTTCACTCCGTTGCCCATGCTGGAGTGCATTGGCAAACTCATGGCCACCCCAGCATCGACCTGCTGGGCTCCGGCAATCCTTCCACTTCAGCCTTCCAAGTAGCCAGAACTACAGGCGCATGCTACCATACCCGGCTAATTTTTGATATATTGTAGAGATGAGGTGTTGCCAAGTTGCCCGGGCTGGTCTCGATTACACGGGCTCAGGCAACTCACTCACCTCAGCCTCCCAAAGTGGTGGGATTACAGGCTGAGCCACCAAACCCAGCCAAAAATAAGAGATTTAATCTTGGAAGTTCTTTTTTAGAAAATTCTCTCCTGTTGAATGCTTTATTTTTTGGCATTGCTGTAAAAACGAGATGTCATTATACCTACTACCTTGGAAGATGCGCTTTACTAAAATAATCATGCTTCTCAGTATGCACATGTCATTATGCATTTCTCTGTATAATGAAGGACTGTATGTGCACTGGAGAGAATTTGTCTATACCTTAGAGAGGATCATTTTGACTTGATTGAATAGGATAACTCTGCATAAATACTGTAATTTGTGTATGTGCTTTGAAAGCAAGTGGCTTTCCTGTCATTAGACTTAGTTTTGAATTTTCATAAGGAAAATGAGGACATCTTTATTCATTCCAAGGAAAAAACCAAAGGGAAGTTTGAGAAGAGGCTATTTATGAACAATTTATGTCAAGAGTGACTGAGATTTCTTGGAGTTTTGACCTGTTCAAGTCTTTCAGAACAGTAAAGGCAGCAGGTAGTACTAGAAAATGCCACGTATGGCGATGAAAAGCTTAGTCTTTTCTCTGAAAGCCTAAGAGACCGGCAGAGTTTCCTGAGGTGTTGATGCAGTCACCAGAAGCCGAGGGAGAGGCAAGATGGCAAGGGAGAGACTACCAAACAAGGCAGGGTCCAGGTCGTTGGGTGCGACTGGCTAATCCTGAGATTAGTTATACCATTCTAAGAAGCTAGTTTTGTGATTTTGTTTTTAAAGTCTGTGAAAAATCTTTCAATGAAAAGTCTTCTGATTGTATCAGCTAGTCCACTAATATTTTCAAGATATCTGTTTTTACTTTGGAGAAATAAACCTAAAGATTGTACTTTTACATAATCGATATGTAACATTAACTAGAAATTTTCTCAGCCTGTAATATGGTTAGTCCGTGTATCTCTGAAGATTAATTAATTAGTTTGTTTATAGGACATGCTGCCCCAAATGTGGATTTCTGCTGGCAACATTTAAGGACATGCACCTTACTTAGTAAAATCCTAAAGTGTTCAAGGTTCCCTCCTGTTTGGAAGGGCAGTTGACAAAGAAGGGAGTTTATGTCTTCACTGTGCATTATGGAAGTCCTCTTGCCAAATACGGCTATTTACATTAAAATGGAATGCAATTAACATGTTTGCTCCCCAGTTGTACAAGGCATGTTTGAGCTGCTCAGTAGGCACAGGTGACTGGTGGCTACCATATTGGGCAGCACAGATATATCTAGAACATTCCTGTTATGGCAGAAAGTCCTGTTGGTCAACACTTGGGTAACCATGGCCATCACCTTCCCTCTAAGTATAAATGTCTTTAAATGTCTAAGATGGTACACACACCATAATTTTCCCTACCCAAACCCTGTCCTCACCTGGGAATACCTAGGGTAACAAAGCTAAATCCATGAAAAATGTTCACCCAACCCAAGAGCTAGACATTTGAGCCCCAAGAACTAGGTGACTAAGCTGACTTCAGCGGACTTATGGATATTCGGAAAAATATAGGAACAACTCTCTACTGAATTGGTGGAATGAACAGATCACCCTTATTCTTCTTCTGATGACACGAGGCATTCCTGGGTTCTTCAGAATACTCAATCCCAATTATTTGTTTGAACTGCTGTCTCTCTCTTCCTCAGTATCTTTTCCTGCTTATATTTGTAAGTGAGGTTCTTCTCCTTTCTTAATGAGCTGAGAAAGTTAACTTTTAGTATTCGGAGGTTCTCAGTATGTCTTGGTGTAATGGGAGTAAGCGTGGGATTAAACTCAGGCACAGGAGTTGCTCTCACAGTGCCAACTGCCAGCCACTGACCCTCCTTGAGCTAAGGCACACATCTCGCTAATTCTCTGTGTACCGCTTCCCTGTTGGAGAGATGGGAAACTATCATTCCTGTTAACAGAGACAAACTGTCCTGCATCTGAAAGCCACATGGGTTCTAATTTATAGTCCAAGATTTTGAAAGCTGCTTGTTTGTTGTTACTTTGCAAAAAGATACCAGTATTATTATTTTAGTAGCTAAAAAGCAGTACATATATTCTAAATGACACTATTTCATTTAATAAAGTGGCAATCTTGATTGTAATGTTACACATGCCCCTAACTGGACTTAACAAAACTGTTTTTTTGCTCTTTTCTTTTTGAGGCAGGATCTCTGTTGCTTGGGCTAGAGGGCAGTGGCTTGATCATGGCTCACCACAGCCTCTACCTCTTGGGCTTCGGCAGCCCTTCTGCCCTCAGCCTCCCAAGTAGCTAGGACTATAGGGGCGTGCCGCCATGCATGGCTAATTTCTTTTTTTATTTGTTGTTGGTTTTTTTTTTTTGTAGAGATGAGGTCTTACTATGTTGCTCAGACTGATCTCGAACTCTTGGGCTCAAGCAGTCCTCTCGCCTCAGCCTCCCAAAATGCTGGGATTACAATTGTCAGCCACTACACTGGGCATAACTGTTTTAATTTTGAAAGGAAAAAAATGCAATATGTACATGTTTTACATTTTTTCCTCAGTTTGTTAAAAAATGGAAGAGTTTTTTTCCTACTCATCCTACAAATCTAGAGACTATCTTATAAGGAGTTAACAAATGAAATAAGCCAGATTAATTTAGGTTTTCTGGTCACGAGTGCCAGCCTTTTCCCATAGCTCCTTTCCCTTTTCTACTGGATCAACTACTCATTTTACTTCATTCAGAATTTTCTGAGTGTTTTTCTCTTCATCTCAAAGAGCTTTGGGGAAGCTGCATGGCTGCTTAGTGATGTCACTCAGTCTGAGAAAGCCAGGTGCAAGCTAGACATTAAAACACGCTCATTATCCTTCCTTTAATCTGCTCCCTCATCTTGCAGAAATTCAAAACCTAAGTGGATTCTGGTCATCATGAAAAGAATCATCATCGGCCCTTTTTGCATGTGACATTGGGATAATTTTGTTTTGCATATTTGGTCTCAACTGCTTTTTAACCCAATAGACAGCATTCACACAGCTGTCTTCCTTTATGGAGACAATCTGGTTCATGCTTCAGCTACTGTCAGTCTTAAACGTTGAAAATAAAATAATTGTGGCAAATAGATTAGTAGGAAAATCAGTTGCTGCATTCCAGTGATCATAACAGTGACTTGATGGGAGCCGTTCATTTGGCACAAACACAATTCCAAGCCTTGCTCCAGGCTGCTGCCTTCTCACGCTGAAGGGTTCATGGCCCCTTTAACATCCCCTGTATTTATTTCAGGCCACATCTCCCTCTGTGTGTCTGCGGACCCATCTATGATGGATAGCTCCCCTTTGCTGCCCCACAGATACCCCGAGATCAGTATGTCTAAAACTGAATGTATAAAAAAATGAAAATATGGAATGCTGAGGTGGAAGGATCGCCTGAGTCCAGCAGGTCGATGAGCATGCCACTGCTCATGAGCATGCCACTGCACTCCAGCCTGGGCAACAGAGTGAGACTCCAACTAAATAAATAAATAAATAAATAAATAAATAATTTAAAAAGTAAGACTGAATGCACTCTCCCTCACATTCCCTAATACCTTGCTCTTTAATTGGTTAAAACCTTCGGCCTCCAAACCAGAAGCCTGAGTGGCGCCTTGGGTTTCTCCTGTGGTCACCAGCTCTTGTGATCCTGCCTCTTGCCTGTCCCTCTATCCTACACCATTTCCTCAGACCGCATTATTTCTTGGTGTCCTCCTGTGATTGGCTGATGTTTCTGCCTCCCTTACTTTCCCACTTTCAGTCCACTCCTTAGAGACCACTCACTGATAGATTGACACACTCATTGATCCATTCAGTATTTATCACCTGCTTTGCTCACCTTCCACCATGATTGGAAGCAACCTGAGACCTTCACCAGATGCCTAGTCTTCCAGCTTAAGGTTCCTGGGGAGGACTGACATAGCAAGGAGCATCGTAAAGGATGATGAGGGATATTTGGGGTTTGCTTATGTATATCTGTGTGTTATTCTTCACTGAGTTTCCTTCATCTTTGGGACAAAATCCAAACTCTCCAGCATGTACATAAGGCCCCTCCTGAACCCAGGGGCCTGCCTACTGGCAGACTTACAGATCCCTTCCAAGCCCCTGCACTTCCTGGCTTCATATCTGGGCTTCTTTGGAATGTCTTTGGCCCTTGTTTCTTGGGCAAACCTCAATATGGAGCTCAAGCAGTATTCCTTCTTGAAGCCTCACTGATTTCTTATACGTGATGTTTCTCCTTTGTGCCTCCAAGACCTCATTGTGCCCTGTCACTGACCATTTCACTGTGTAATTTTGTATTTTCTCCTCTACTAGGTTCTGAGACCCTTAGGTGCAGAAATGATGTCTTCTATCACTTTATCCTTAGTATCTCTCTTGGGATATGTCTGGCATATGATAGTTGCTTTATGAGTCTAACAGTTAGTGGTTTCTACAGATGGAATCATCACGTTGAAGGAGGTAGCAACACCTAGTTTCCGCAGATGTACACACCCCTGTCAGATCTGATGAATGACACTTCTGCATTGGGTGGGATACTGACCAATGTGGCATTTAAGTGTTCTGATTCTAAGTTATCATTTCTTTTTTTTTTTTTTGGTTACATAATTTTTTTTTTGCCAAGCTCCCAAATGTCTCATTTGGGCCGATCATATGTTATAAATTCTATTTCTGAGTATGAATATTGTAGGAACAGCAGTTCCTAGTCCTTTTCTTTTCTGTATATGAGCAATTTGACTCAATGGAGTGATATTTTATTTTATAACTCATTAATGTTTGTGATACTGTGTACTCAGATATCCAATGTCACCTGTCAGCTACCATTGAAATCGATTCTGCAGACCATCAGAGTATACTTTTGGGCTGTATTAGTCCTGTGCCAGGACTTGTGGGTGACTCCAGCAGCAGACAGGGACCCCATGCTAGGCCTGGTATAGACACACGTGGTTAAGTAAATCCAGTCATGCCTTTCTCCACTCCCCTCCCCCCCAAGAAAGAATTAACGTTGATGTTACTTTGGCTAATGCGAAGCATCAACATTGAATTAAGCACAACAGAGGAAACTCTTAAATGGTTACCCTTAAAGTGGAAAGCAGTATCATTCCTGCTGAGTGCAAATCTGGTGTCAACGTACACTCAATGTGAACTCCTCTAATACTTAATGCTTCTTAAAAAAAATCAATTTCCAGTGATAGATGAAAAGCATTTATTTGAGCCATTCTCCTGCAGTGAAAAATCTGTATGATATTTAGTATTTCAGCTGGACAGCATTTGTCAAGCTTTTAATTGAGCATTTACTACACGTAGATTTCGTGCGAAGCGTCAGGGCCAAGGAGGAGTGAGATGAGGTCCCTTTTCTCAAGGAGACTCCTGCCTGGGTGCTCAGGGTCCCGTGATCTTTCTGTGGCCACTGGCTGCACATCGCATGCTTTCTCTTCTGAAGAACTCCAGAGGCATATTTACTGTGCGGGAGGTTAAGTCATTTAGTTTAATCCCAAGAGGATAAGCAGATGCTCTCGCCCCGGGCCTGGCATCTGGGACTGTCAACATCTATTACCACAGGGACCCGATGAGATGGAATTAAAATGAGCCCATACAGAAAAGAGCACAGGAACCATCAAGGAGATATAGGAACTTTTGTCCTGGAAATAAATGGGTTTGTTGAATTGGCTTCCGGACACCCAGGTAAATGTTACTCACGCATACACACACTTTTTCGGTTTCATCTTATACCTTTCAGTTCAACTCTTTGATGTAGAGAAGTGTAGTAGAGATTTAGTCTTTTCTGTGGGGAGGGTTAGGTGTAGGAGGACAATCTATTATTCTCAATTCTTTTTTAAAAAATTTTATTTAAGGTAAATTAGAGAGAGAGAGAGAGAGAGAAGATTCACCCACCCAAGGTAGGGAAGGGGGGCCAAAGCTTAAGAAAACATGGCCTGGCCATAGCTCGAAGAGCACATGGCCACACCACACCTTAGCAAGGCAATGGCCTATTCTCAATTCTTTTCTTTTTTTTTTTTTTAGATTAGAAAATACAGTTTATTTAAGGTAAATTAGAGAGAGAAAGAAAGAGAAGATTCACCTGCCCAAGGTAGGGAAGGGGGCCGAAGCTTAAGAAAACATGGCCTGGCCATAGCTCGAAGAGCACGTGGCCACAGCACACCTTAGCAAGGCAATGGCCTATTCTCAATTCTTCCTTTTGGTAGATTTTCTCATTGTATCAGGCTAGGAAATTATGTTTCAGTACCACAAGGCAGAAAAAGGACTAGCAACACCATATGCCATCACATTCGTACTAAGTGATAAGAAGAAAAAGCAAGGGAGGAAAGAGAGAGTAGTGATGTGCACGTGACATATATGTACCTATATATTTTTTTTGAGTTAGAGTCTCACTCCATCACCCAGGTTGGAGTGCAGTGGCACACTCATGGCCACGCCAGTGTCGACCTGTTGGGCTAAGGCGATCTTTCCGCCTCAGCCTTCCAAGTAGCTGGAACTACAGGCACACACCACCATGCCTGGTTAATTTTTGATTTATTGTAGAGACAAGGTCTCGCCAAGTTACCTGGGCTGGTCTGGAACCCGTGGGCTCAGGCAATCCACTCGCCTTGACCTCCCAAAGTGTTGGAATTAGAGGCTGAGCCACCGATCCCAGCCTATGTGCCCACATTTTATGTAAACTTATCAGGTGAGCCGCTCTGATAAAATGACAGTGGAGACCTACAGGAAGTGAGAGAGCAGGCGTGCGTTTGGACTGCAAGAGAGAGGGAAGAGAATGGTGCAAAGGCCCTAAGGCAGGAGTATGTTCCTCAAGGCAGCTTCTGTGGCTGGTGTTGAATGAGGGACGTGGTGGGGGTGAGGTGACCAGAAAAACAGTGGTAGTCCAGGAGGAGTTTTGAGTTTATTCTCAGAGACATGATCTGACTTGACCTTGTATACAGCCTAAACTGACCGCTAAGTTGAGAGGACAGAAGTGGCCAGCAGAGCGATGGTGGCAGCTCGGACTAATGCAGTTCCGGTGCAGGTGGGGAAAAGTGATGGGGGTCCCTGATGGCACAGCTGACAAGGGTTTGCTCAGGGATTGGTTATTGGGTGTGCAAGAAAGAGGCGTCATGATGACTTCAAGTTTTTTGGCCTGAGCAGCTGGCAAAATGGATGTCTAAGTGAGTATTGCAGTTGCCTGGTTCTTGAGATTACACTTGACCCTTGGATGACACAGGGGTTGGGGCACTGACTCCCCCATGGTCAAATTCATGTGCAACTTTTCACTCTCCCAAAAAGGTATCTACCAACACACTACTGTTGACCGGAAGCTTTACCAATAACATAGCCAGTCAATTAATATATATTTTGTAACATATATTGTATGCTGCATGCTTACAATACCTAAGCTAGAAAAAAGAAAATGTTAGGAAAATCACAGGGAAGAGAAATATATTTACTATTCATGAAATATATTTACCCTCGTAATGGTCTTCATCCTCATCACCTTCATGTTGAGTGGCCGGAGGAGGAAGAGGAGAGTTGGTCTTGCTCTCTCAGGGGTGACAGAAGTGGTGGAAAGTTGGCATATCCGTGAACTCTCACGGCCTAAACCCATGTCGTTCAAGGGTCAGCTGGGTCTGGGTCTGCGGAACTGGCCTTTGCTTTCCATCACACGGTCAGGTTTCTGATTCTAAAATTGTTTGCTTAGCAGAGCTTGTGTGGCTGGATTCCAGACCTGCGGAGGGACTGTCGCGATGGGCAGGTTTCTGCCAGCGGACACTTCTATAGGAGCGAGGTTGTTCTGAACACCTCAGTGAGATTCCTGACGCTGGGAGTGATCTTCTCGTACCCCCCGCCCCCTCCCACCAAACTAGCAGAGTTTCTCCTCCCACCTCCACCTCCACCCCTCCAGCAGCTTCTCACTCCTGCTTGCTAGCTTTGGTTGGGGTGACTGTCCTTGCCTCTAGGTCTCTGAGTCTTTGGTGTAAGTGGCCCTGCCAACTCCCTCTTGGTCATTCACGGAACAGTCTGTGTAAACACCACCAAGTTGACACCATTTGGCCCAGTTCCCCTGCATTTTCTTGGAGGGTGATTGTCTTATAAAGCCATGAGACAAAGCCTTATTTGAGGAGAGTCGTTGGCGGAAACAATAGCTTCTATGTTCTTCACAAGAACGTCTTTGGAGAGCAAACTAAACTTGGGTGGGTGGACACTGAAAAGGCTTTTCCAAGGGTAGGAAGCAAAATGCAATTATCCTCCCCTGAAGAGGCTTTTCTGTTGACATTTCCTGCTCTTAACAAAGTACAGTGTGTGCCCTTACGTGTGTAGTTCTGGAAGCATCCACAGCCGGTTCAGCATATCTCACATGCTGTGGATAATTGTGAAAGTACCCATTTATAACAGACGTTAGGGGGTGTAAGTCCCACTGAATTGAATACATAGCATCCGTGTTTTTAACTAGAAATCTGAAGTTCTAATCTGTTTCCTTTTTCTCTGTTAAACTGACGCTTAACATTTTCTTTTCTTTCTTTTTTTTTGAGTTGGAGTCTCACTCTGTCGCCCAGCCTGGAGTGCAGTGGCACACTCACGGCCATCGCAGCCTCAACCTGCTGGGCTCAGGTGATCCTTTTGTCTCAGACTTCCAAGTAGCTGGAACTACAGGCACGCGCCACCATGTCCGGTTAATTTTTTGATTTATTCTAGAGACACGGTCTCACCAAATTTCCCAGGCGGGTCTCGAACCCCTGAGCTCAGGCATTCCTCTTACTTCAGCCTCCCAAAGTGCTGGGATTACAGGCTTGAGCCACTGTGCCCTGCCAACATTTTCTTCAATTAAGGAAATGACGTAGAAGATGCCAATAAATACCTGGCAATAATGAAATGAGAGGGGGAGGCTATGGGAGAAAATGCATTTGTCAAAACACTTAGCCTATATAACTTAATAATAAATGTAATATCTCCTGGTCAGGAAGTGTACCATTCAATACAGTGGTCCCTTGGCCCCATGGAACTGTTTAAATTAACTAACAAACAACACAGTGGCACTAGCTATGTGCAAGGGCTCACTGACTGTGTGTGGTGGGACTACTGACTTAGTTCAGAGAGAAAAACATTCCCTTTCTGGTAGGTTGCTGTGTTGGACACTGCTGGTTGGGAATGTTGTGGAGGAAGAAATGGTCATATGTTTCACACCGTGGCTTCCAACCCAAGGCCTGCGGGGAGGAAGATGCTGAGCTACCTGAAGAACATTTTCTTCTACAAATGGCGCTATCATGGTCGTGTAGCACTGATCGACTCACTTTTACATTCTTCGGTTTGAGCCTTGATCCTGCTTGCAACTCTGGCCAAGGACAGTAATGTGTTCGCTTCTTTCTAAAACATTTAAAATAAAAAATATGACCTATTTTAGTAAGAACATAATGGAGTATTTTCAATCCACGAGGTAAATAGTGCAAAGAAAAGCGAGAAACAGGCAGGTGAATTTTTAAGTCCTCTGCGTTTTGTGTTACTGATTTTCAGTAAAAGAGAACCAGACGGAGAGATCTTTTTTTAACTGATGGCGAGCTACTGACTTATCATTGCCCTGTTTATCAGTTACATTTAAATGGGATCTGTTGTTTTCTTTTCCAGTGTGAAGAGTAGGGAGAGGTGGTTACCATGCTTTTGCTGAGACCAGGCATGCTGGATAAATGTTTACTAAGCTGAGGAGGCCTGTGAGAGCAGGACTGGGTCAAGGATGCCGAGGAGTGGCTGACATTCTCCTCATAGCAGAGCCGCTTCACGTGACTGCTGTCTGTGAACAGGAGGCTCGAGGTCATACCTCAGAGGAGGCGAAGAAAGGCCACCCGGGGAAAGGCAGAGAGACTGCAAACACTAGACCATTATGGAAGGCAGACCCCTTCTCTGAGGTGCCAAACTCCATGCCGTGGGTGACGCCAGAGTCCATGAGGAAACGTCTGGGTGTCTTGCAGCCCACAGAAAGGAATAGAAGCAGGTTCCAAATGACATGAGCAGACCGTCTGTGATACGTAAAATGTAGTCAGCCAGCTTAAGCAATTGAAATGTCCATGTTCACAGCTTATCCTGAACGTGTGTTGAAATAAAGCTGGGGAGTGTTGTAATGACAGATAGTAATAAGAGGAGGTGACCTCCCCGAGTCTGGAGAAGGCAGAGCAGAGATTTATCAGGTTAACATGGGCCAGTGGAAAAGGTGCTGCCTCCTGACCGTTTGGCAGAAGGGGCCATCATGCCGTTTCACTAAGACAGCCATCTTGCTTAAGGTGGCCATTTTGATTACCCAGATCTTCTTGCTCTGCTCTCTTTCTGACTATTGAGTCAAGAAATCTTTTAATCTTGGCAGTCTTTCCAGAAGTTTTTCGGAGCATGAGGTAATCATAACGATCCCTCAAGATACGCTGGTCTAGTTGGTCCTTGTTCTTTGCCAAGTAAGTAAATCCATGCACGTTGAAATCATCTATGAAGGTCCTGCAGGCTTGAGCCATTTCCCCGGCATTTCATCCCTTGCCAAGCTGATCATTTTTCTTTCCTGAAAGAAGGAACGAACAAGCCAGGAGGTTCTACTGCAGCATTTTGACCCCACAGTGGCTTCCCTCTACTGTCATCTGACTCTTGGTCCTCTTCCTCGCTGAGGGCTGTGGGAGGCATGACTCTGTAAAATTTACATTACGCTAATTATGGACACCAGTGTAGCAACTCACTTGAAAAGTAACTAACTCAAGGAGCACAGGCTCTGGAATGGCTTGGAGGGTTCAACTCTGCTATCAAGCATTCAGCAAAGGCTGATCAGTATTGTTACAGTATTTGATTGTAAACTCTTTCTGTGTATGTGTGTATTTAATTTTAGTTTTATTTTGAGTCGAGTTCTCACTGTTGCACAGGCTGGAGTGCAGTGGTATGACTATGGCCGCTGCAGCCTCAACCTGCTGGGCTCAGGTGATCCTTCTGCCTCAGCCTTCCAAGTAGCTGGAACTACAGGTGCACACCACCACTCCTGGCTAATTTTTTGACTTATTGTAGAGATGAGGTCTTGCCAAGTTGCCCAACCTGGTCTCAAACCCAGGGCTCGGGCAATCCTTTCAGTTTCGCCTACTGAAGCTCTGGGATTACAGACCTGAGCCACCACACTGGCGTGTAAACTATATCTATGTCATGCCACGTAGTGAACTAAGAGTTCTCTCAGATGTCATATCACATAATTTAAAATAAAAGCCAAACAGACTTGTGAAGTGAGGACAATACCTTCATCACTGACTCCTCCGTGTGAGTCCCTGGAGGGAAAGATATGAAATAGACAGATGTGGCCTTGGTCATGAAGGTAAATTCATGGCATTATTAATTGTGGAGAGAGCACATTCAAAGATTAATACAAAGACTGTTCTGAGATTGACTTTGTTTGTTTATTTCTTCTTTCTCTTCTGGGAGGAGTGAAAAGCATTTTATTCTTCCAAAACTGTGTGTCCCCAAACTTTTGTTGCAAGTCTGCATCTGCTTATGTAAAAGGCTATAGTTAGAATGAATGGAATTGATGTTTTGTGCGTCTTGCCTGATATAAATTGGTAGCCTTTTGAAGTGGTATTAAATTATGGGGCAGGAATCATAAATTGGTTTTGATTGCACTGCCAAGTGCAGTTGAGTCATGGCGACTGAGGGAACACTGTGTTGCAAAATAGTGGTCAGTGCTACTCAGTGGATGTGGGTGGGTAAAGAGACAGTGGGCATTACCCAGATTTGCCATTCTTGCTCCATGGGGAACATTAGCCGTTTAGATTTAAGGGAGCTTGCTGGGTCACTGTCTCTGATTCACCTCTTCTGCTTATGAACTCCAGATCTGCCAATAAGATGACCTTTGAAATTGCTGAAAGTCTTCAGATAAATATAATCTCCCACGTCTCCCTCTCTTCCCCCATACTGTCCTGGCAGGGTGAGTCAGTTTCTTAAACATATTTAACTTTTGATCTTGTTTGGCAAAGCATTATAGTCTTACGGAATGGTTCAGAAAATAAAGAGAGACGTTCAGGATTGTTTTTCTACCCAGTCAGTCCAGAAATAAAGGTCAGTTCAGATTTGGTAACACCTGCATTAATTAGGACATTTAGCATGTCCGGTAACAAATGCAGAGATTCTTTATGCCATAATAATTACATCCAAAAGATTGGGTTATGTATTTATGTGTTGATCTGAAAGTCCTTTCTTCCTGTCTTTTTTTTTTTATTCATAAAATTTTAATTCTTAAAAAAATGTAAGGGACATAATTGCTGTAGTTCAAAGCACAGGAAAGAGTCCTGAGCTCGGATGACCTTAGGTAGCTGCTTGACCTCTAGCACAGTGTTTATCCAGGACAACTGCACATTAGACTCACCTGGTGAGCATTTCAAAAGAATACTGGCTGGGTGCTGTGACTCACACCTGTAATCCCAGCACTTTGGGAGGCTGAGGCAGGAGGATCGCTTGAACCCAGGAGTTTGACCAGCCTGGGCAACATAACAAGACCTCGTCTCTACAAAAAAAAATCAAGAAATGAGCTGGGCATGGTGGCGTGTGCCTGTAGTCCCAGCTCCTCTGGAGGCTGAGACAAAAGGATTGCCTAAGGCCAGGAGGTTGAGGCTGCGGTGAGCTGGGACCAAACCGCTATACTCCAGACTGGGTAACAGAGTGAGACCCTGACTCAAAAAAAAAAAATTACTGACACCCAGGTTTTACACCATGCTAATTGAATCAGAGCCTTTGGAGATGAGAGCCAAACATGGATACATTTTAAGAGCTCCCTAACTGCATGTCCTGGTCTAAGACAACCACTCTGGCAGAGCTATACCTCCAGTTTCCTCATCTATCAACTCCTCTGTCCACTGCTGGGAAGCCCCTCCTGGATTTGCTTGTCACCTTCAACAGCCTCACCCCCACATCTCCTTCCTCTCTGTCCCCTGCTCCCGGTTCCTGGCACACCTTGCCACCAGCACATGCCGACTCCTTTCTGCATTTGAATTTGCCACACTCTGTTCCCTCTGCCTTGAATGCTGTTTCCCCAGTTTCTTCCCATTCTAGTTCTCTGGATAAAATGACTTCAAGAACCAGATCCAGTGTTCCTCCCCTTGTAGGACCTCCCCTTCCTCCCCAGGGCTGACTGGGCATTCTTTGCCTAAGTTTCCATGGCCGGTCATGTGCGCCTCCACTCCTAGCTCAGTAGGTGTTCAAAAAGCATTTGCTAATGAGCAAATGCTCACTGTGTTGGGAATAATGTCTGCCTTCCCTTCTGAGCTTCTGGGCCACGTTAGTCCTTGTGAGCCGGAAAGCATTTTACAAAATAACTTTAAGTGATGCTGGATTAAATGCTTTTCCAGTGATGGATCTTTAAATGACAGCAAACGAGCATTCATTTGTCACCTTCCAGTACAACTCTTTCAAGTCTGAATGTGGGACCTCAGCTTTCTCTGTTGTTCAGAGCACAGTCAGGTGCCGCCTAGGTGGATGTGCCGCCTACGGAAGACAGGATGTGAGGCTGCCCTGGCACAGTCAGCTGCAAAGTGAAGTGCAGCCCATCACTCAAGCCACTGAGACGTACTTGTCTCAGGCGGTGGCTCCACGGTCCAAACCTTGTCCAAATAACAGAGCTGCTTGTGAACTTTTATGATGTGGACTTACCTCTCTGCAAGCCATCTGTGCGTGTGGTTTTGTGGAGCAATTACGTTGCAGGTGTGCGATAGAGATGAAGTAATGGCTTAATTATTTGGCGGAACAGCAGGCATTCTTGACTCAGAACTGGCTTCCCAAACTGCCCAGGCTTTGTTCAAGCCGCTTTGTCCTTTGGAATTTTAACACAACGTGGAGAGGGACAGAGAAGGAGACAGGGAGAAGGGAGGAGGAGGAAAGAAGGAGGGAGGGAGAGAATGGGGAAGGAGGGAGAGGGGAGAAGGGGAGGGAAGGAGGGGGGGAGGGAAGGAGGGAGAGAGGGAAGGAGGGAGAGAGGGAAGATAGGAGGAGAGAGACGTATGTACAATGATTTTAAAAAGTCAGCCTGCTCCATATTTAAATGAAATCAGAAGGTCTGCCCGATTCTCTCTTTACTGCTATGGGAAAGAGGGCATTTGGGTGGGGATGTGTGTTGGTGAACTCTGAAATGTAAGCAAAATTCAGGTGGATGTGTATGTTGAGGGACACAGGCCTCTATCTTTCATCTCCTTCCTGAAAGGGTCCTGAGACCACCCCTTACCCTGCCACCAATAGGAATGAGAGTATTCAATTCTGTTTTATGTTTCTATGAAGCGGTCAGTCATGTCTAGGAATTAAAGGCAGATCCTGGGTGCGTTCCTTGTCATGTTATATGACACAGAAGCAACCCTCTATCAGAGCCAATTTCTGAATGACCTGTGTTCCTTGTATCTTGTTTGCCATCGTCCTATGTATTTGCATTTTGACCTTGACATTGTGATGAGAAATGGCAGAGAGGTATAAAATGAAATCGCCCACAAAGCAGGATGCTAAGCAACGGCGTGGCCCAGATCTCTATGTCAGGTTGTGCAAGACTGCGATGGGAATGGTCCTTGGCTCCTACATTTTTAAGCACCTACTGTATACCAGGCATTTCATGTGTAGTTTGCATTTTATCCCCTATAACAGCATTTGAAAGGAGGCTTGGTTATCCCCACTTTACCAAGGAAAAGGGAAGACCCCATGGCTTCTGTGTAAACACCTCACCCAAGGCTCCCCCACCTCCGTGTTATCACTCATGTCGTGCAATATGGAGACTGACAGACAAGGTCCCTGCTTGCAGAGATGGGCTTAGTAAACATTTGTCAGATTTAGCCTACTAGCATAGAAAACAGTTTCCAGAGTGGTCGATATAACCCCTTGTGGACCCACACTTCATGTTTCTTTTCTTTCTATCATCAGTTAGTGTGAACCAGTTGCTTAGGATGAAGCAATCAGTTAATCCTCCCTAGCTTCCCTGTGGCTCTCAATTACTGTGTTTGCCCTGCCAGCTGTTCCCAGGAACATAGTGGAGGCTTGTTGAGTTTTTACCTGTGTGTTTATCCTGGTGAGCTTTCATGCAATCTTTCTTCGCCCACCATTTATTAATTCTCGGGTTATGGGACCGGAGTACTATATGGAGAAGTTAGCCACAGTCCCCGGCCTTCTGGGAGCTTAGAGCAAAAAAAGGGGCTTTCTGTCTTTTCAGCACCTTGGTTTGTGTGATAATGTTGGTGAGTTACACCCACTGACGAGTGAGGGGTGTGTTTCTTGCTGTAGTGCAGAAATAAAAAGGAACTAAATAGTGATCAGGCTTTAGGAATTCACTTGGTCATATACTAGAATCGTATATACAGGGGTGCACCCCCAAAATGTATACACATTTGAAGAGATGTTATCTATGTATTACTTTGTGTGTGTGTGTGTGTGTGTGAGTTGGAGTCTCACTGTTTTGCACAGGCTGGAGTGCAGTGGTGGCACACTCAACGGCCACCGCAGCCTTGACCTACTGGGTTCAGGCAATCTTTCTGCCTCAGCCTTCCAAGTAGCTGGAACTACAGGCACGGGCCACCTTGCCTAGCTAATTTTTTAAAATTTTTATTGTAGAGATGAGGTCTTGTCAAGTTGCCTGGGCTGGTCTCGAACCCATGGACTCAGGCTGTGCTCTCACCTCGGCCTCCCAAAGTGCTGGGATTATAGGCATGAGCCACAGCACCCGGCCCTGTGTATTACTTTTTGAAGTTGAATTGAATTACTGTAGTAGTGGGTAGTATGACGTTCGCTCAACTCTGCTCCAGCCATTTTCTTCATCCTGCCTGTTATGTCGTGATGCTAGCATTCATTTGATGGATGCCATCTTTTGAGTGAACATGCTTAAAATGTGTACACATTTTTGGCACCCCCGTATCTAAAGGTTTTCCAACTTGGCGCTGTGTGGGACTGCAAGGCCTAAGAGGCATGGCTGCCTAATAAAAACGAAAGAGCGATTTTGGCTGCGATGGCGCCATCTGGCTGGAAAGGCAAAATGGGAAAGAAGAGGTTTCAGGGGGAGACAGCAAGCAGCCCCCGGGCACTGTATGCATAGCTTCCGACAATACTGAGTATATTTTATTTTGAAGAAAAAAAAATTGCATTCTGGGAAGAAAGGAATACAGGTTTCTATCCAAAACATTTGAATCCACAGACGCTAAAAAGAAGGGAAAAAAGATTCTACCACTGTTATAAAATGTTGGTGTCTGTTTTCCTCCACATAGGATGTCTTATTAATTTGACCTTTGCTGAAAGCGGCCCTTTCTGTTCCCTTCTGTCTTCGTGCCATCTCTGCCAGGCACTGAGAACTAGCCGGTTGCCAGCCAAGAGACATAAAAAACATGCTCTAGCTGGCTCCGTGGGAAAGATGGGCCCCAGCAGGTGAAATGTGTGAAAGCTGCCTATTGAAGTGAGGACGTTGACTTAGGCCTTCAGATTATTTCCTTCCTTGCCTAGTCTTCAGAAGACACATAAGCCTTGAGCACTGTGTGTAGAGTTTTGCTCCTGGGTGGCAGCATAATTGCTGAAGTAGGAAGAATATGAATAAAGATATGCCTGGGCCCAAAAGAACTACATTAAAGTCTTAGCTCCAAGGATGCCTGAATTCATAAATTATAAGAACTCTGCACAGAACTAATGACCTCCCTCCCTCTACCTTAGGAAGAAATGGAATTCTTTAATCACGCTATTTGAGAGCCTAAGAAAATACATGGTAACAAAAAGTTGTTCAGCGGAGCAATATGGCTGTAACACGACTGCATAGGCAAAAAAAATTGTGCTGAAATCATTGCTATTTTAATAAGTGCATTTGATACTAGCTCTTTATTATTTTAAAATAGTTCATTTTGTTTACATGTTTTGTGTGTCTTCTTCCCAGATGATCTGTTGTTTCAAGTGTATGAAGCTAATCAGTGGCTCATTAGTAGGACTAAAATGCTTCAGGAACTCTGGAAACTTGCTCTTGAGTTCTGGCCCTACAATTGAATAGTTTCTAATGTTGCCCCAAATAATCTTTTAAGAATTTACTGAAATACTCCCTCTTGGTCCCAATAGTGGGGTGGTTCCCAAGAAGCATACCATGCTCAGAATTTGGCCCCACCCTTGCCCTGAGATCACTGCATCTTGATTAAATTATTTATTGAAGCAAAGAGAAAGTGGGTATTAGGTTAGGAAGGGCTGGCATGATTCATCCATGCTGCCCTACTTGGTTGGCCTCAAGTGATGTGTGGGCTGACGGGCTTTCCCCAAGTTACCTGGTAGTCACTGGGAACAGTTCCTTAGTGCCCTGGGCCACTGTTGGATATGTAGACCCAGTGTCTCTCTGGACTTGGTAGTAGTTATCCAAGCCACATCCCTGCCCTAGTTTTTTTGTTTTGTTTTTGCTTTGAGTTGGAGTCTTACTCTGTCACCCAGGCTGGAGTGCAGTGGCACACTCACAGCCAGCCCAGTGTCGACCTGCTGGGCTCCAGCAATCCTTCCGCCTCAGCCTTCCAAGTAGCCAGAACTACAGGTGTGCACTACCATGCCTGACCAATTTTTCGTTTATTGTAGAGATGAGGTCTCACCAAGTTGCCCGGGCTGATCTTGAACCCGTAGGCTCACGCAATCCACTCGCCTCAGCCTCCCAAAGTGCAGGGATTACAGGCTGAGCCACCGAGCTTGGCCTTTGCCGTAGTTTTAACAGGCAGTGAAGAGAGCTGGGTGGGTGCTTTGGGACTCCTCTTGGTATGGCACCCAGGATGCCTTGGACCGTTTTGTCACACAAGGGACATTGTCTGGCGACTGTTCTGGCTGTCTTCCAATGGCATCTGGTGAGTAAGACCAAGAACACTGCTGATCATCCTACCATACCTGGGACAGCCCCTACAACAATGGATTAGCCACCCAGATGTCGGGGGTGTGGCAGTTGAGAAACTCCCACCCGGAGGAAGCCTGAGGAGGGCCAATACCCAGCTCTTGGCCACCTTCACACACTTTTGTCCTCTTGCTTGGATTTGTGGGACTTTCTCTGGTCCACGTGTCACTTCCAGTGCGCATTCACCATCTGAGAGTCCTCTAGGTGAAGAGATGGGTGCATCAGCTGGGCCTGCTGAAGGGAAACAGAGCTCCCATTGTGTGAAGTGGCTGGGAGGCAGAAGCCTGAAGCCAACCCTTACATGGAGGTGTTGGTTTTCTCAGCCATGTTAAAAATGTGTGGCTCATTTTCCCCTGGTTAGAGTTTTCCTGGCAGTGACTTAGGAGCTTGGCATTTGTTTACTTTTCCATATTTTGTTTATGCCTTTCTACATTCCTGGGACTTGGATCGTTGAAGGCTTAGAGTTTTCTAGATGATATTCTTTATTTAATAGGTATTATCAGGTGATGCCTGAATAAAAGGCATTTCTTTTTTTAAACCAATGAAGATGATTGTATAATACTTTCAGTAGGCTTTTTGGGGGAGACACAAGCCAAGAATTGATAATGCATTGAAAAAACACAGAGGAATACTTAACTTGCCTTAAGAAGCCAATGTCTTAATTGTTTATTTACTTAAGTGCACATGTACCCTGTGGCACATGGCTTGGACCTCTTTAAAAAGCAGAAACTAAATGCTGTCCTCTGAGCAAAAGCCTAGACAAGGGGTTGCCGGGAACAGCCTCGTTAATTAGGGTGACCGGATTTCACTAACAAAACAGATCAGCCTGGCTGTGGCTGTTAAAATTCATGAACATTTTTTTCCCTTAAAAAAAAAAAAAAGCCTGATTCCTTTTAAGGAATACTTAGCGAAGACACAATTCAAAGTTGACCCCTTAGATGAACTAGCTCTGTACTCGTCCCTAACTCTCCTGCTTAGAAGAAGGGAAACTAAAAGGAACTTTCCATGATTTTGGTTCCACCGCCACATGTTGGCCAAAAGCAGGGACCAACCAGAGAGCTGTTACTCTGCTCTGTAGTGCAAAGCCATGATCAAACTTGCAGAATAGCAGGGCAAGTTCACGGAACGAACTTTATTTCTACCATGTTTATATACACTACTGTGAGCTCATGCTTATCAAATTGCCAGTTTACGCTTGCAATTTTACCTATGTCAAGGAATTAATTCATATCTCACATTCATTTCTCCCTTCCTCTAGTTAGTATATTTTCAACTACCCCCAACCCCATCATTATCCTTTTTTAGCCACTGCAGATACCAGTGGCCAAAGATGGCCACATCTACCCTGCATGAACTGCTTCTCCTCCAAGGCAGATTTAGTGCGTCAGACTTTGCCTTTCTTGAGTGTGCTCAGACAAGAACCATAATAGCCCTCCATCGTAGTGCTGATCAAGGCCTGGGTGAGGAATATTCCCCTATACTGTAGTTCTCTGGACAGATCAAGAAAAGGCAAGAGGAAGCGTGAGGAGGAACTTCTTTCAAGATCCTATTGAGGCAAACATAGAAGCCATTTGCTCTCCACTATGGGATGCATTTCTTACTGCTGAGAGAATACAAGATGGCATAGCTTGGTTGATATTGACCTTTTGGACTGGAGTAAGGGCAGGAGCAGCTCTTACCTGCAGCTGTGGGTTCCTTGAAGCCAAGGGCTAGGAGAGCTGAGATGAGTTCAGTGAGCCCATTTGGGTAAGTGAGAGAACAGGTGGTGTCAGACAGGCCCTGATGAAGGGGAATCCTGAGCTGAGGACGGAAGGAGTGAGGTGTAGGACTCTGTAGAGGTGAGAATGTGGCCACTTGGCCCTGGTGGAATTGTTTTTTGTTTTTTTTTTTTTTGAGTAGGCGTCTCACTCTGTCACCCAGACTGGAGTGCAGTGGCCGCTCCCGGCCACCACAGCCTTGACCTGCTGGGCTCCGGCGATCCTTCTGCCTCAGCCTTCCGAGTAGCTGGAACTATAGGCGCGTGCTACCACGCCCGGCTAGTTTTTGATTTTTGTGGAGATGAGGTCTCGCCAAGTTGCCCAGGCGGGTCTCGAACCCGCGAGCTCAGGCAATCCACTCATCTCAGCCTCCCAAAGCGTGGGATTACAGGCTGAGCCACCGAGCCCGGCCTGGATTTGGTTTTTATGATATTTTGTGGGCCCGCTCTGTGGTGTGGGTAGCAGGCTCTTGTTGATCACATAATGAATATCAGTATAATTTACCTTGGACAGCCATGCTCAACATCCATGAATCTCAAGAATATGCTAAGTGAAAGAAGGCAAGTACACACAATCACATATTGTTTGATGCCGTTTATAGGAAATGTCCAGAAAAGTCAAAATTGTAGAGGCAGAAAGCAGATAGGTGGTTGTCTGACCTTAGAGTGGGAGTAGGAGTTGACCCCAGACTGGCTTGTGGAAACGTTTAAGGGAAACATGGAAATGTTTTAGATTGTCCTGATGTTTGCAAACCCTGTAAATTTACTTTAAAAATCATTGCATTGTACACTTAGAATGGTTGACTTTTCTAGAATGTAAACTATACTTCAGTAACACCCTTGAAATTTTATTTAACTGGATTTTGTTTTGAGGCTTGTGGCTGGGGTTGAGTCCCTACAAAAAGATTGATTTGAGATGGACTTGGTCCTCACTCTGTCCATTCCGATTTGGGGAAGCAAGTTGATGAAGGATGCTGTTAAGAGCTGGAACTCGTAAACAAAGTCGACTTCTAAACCTACTCTCTTAGCTGTAGACATTGCAGACTCCTCATTTTCCTCTTCTGAAATTGCTTAACCTATAAAATAGCCCAGGATTTATATATACAGAACACAGCTTTATGTATACAGAAAAATCTCACTAACTGGGATATTTGAGTTTAGTCCAAATTGGTCAAATCAATATGTGCAAAATGAGCAGAATTCTATAGAATCTCAGAATTGGAGAGGACATGAAAA
This sequence comes from Carlito syrichta, assembly GCF_000164805.1. Lineage (NCBI taxonomy): Eukaryota > Metazoa > Chordata > Mammalia > Primates > Tarsiidae > Carlito > Carlito syrichta. The sequence goes on along the minus strand of NW_007259943.1, from coordinate 351,988 downwards.
GTTAAGCGCCAGAGGACAGATTCCATGAAGAATGGCAGACAATTAAGAAATCCAAAGACTCTGTACTGTATTTGACTAGCCGATTGAAAGACCTCAAAGTTAATTTATGTCCCTTTGATGAGAAAGTTTCATTCATGGAGTTCACTCATTCTTTGACCACAGTGGTGGTCTGAATTTAATTGTGAGTTTCCTTTTCTCCTGGTGTTTAGAAAACTCTACACCTTAAGGTCCTCCGTGTTTATTTTGGCTAATGCAATGATTATTACCAAGGCTGCTGAGGGTCATTTCAGGCCTGGAGAAGACAAACCATAAGCTCCCCTTCTCCCACCCCCACTGGTAGATTTGTCTTTGTATGACATAGTGGAGTCAGAAACCCTTCTAGAAGCTGCTCTGCTCTGTAGGACCTGAATATGGAAGCCAGTGGAATTACTGGGTAATGGGATAGGACTTAGTAGCTGTTTAATTGAAAGCTCTTGCCCATTTATAACTGGATTTTATATTTTATCCATCTAGGGACCAGGTAGTTAGAATAATTGCTTTAAAGTGATATATAGGGTTTTGTTTGTTTGTTTGAGCTGGAGTCTTACTCTGTCTCACCCAGGCTGGAGTCCAGTGTCACACTCCTGGCCACTGCAGCCTCGACCTGCTGGACTCAGGTGATTCTTTCACCTCAGCCTTCCAAGTAGCTGGAACTACAGGCATGCGCCACCACACCCAGCTAATTTTTTGGTTTATTGTAGAGACGAGGTCTCACCAAGTTGCCCAGGCTGTTCTCAAACTGCTGGGATTACAGACTTGAGCCACCGCGCCTAGCCCACTCTGTCTTCTAAGACTCCATTTATGTTGATTCTTAGTGTTTTAAGCACTTGCAGTTAGAAAGTGGAAGACTCAGGCAGCCATAACAAAGAATGACATCGTGTCCTTGGTAGCAACATGGATGGAGCTGGAGATCATTGTCCTAAATGAACTGATTCAGAAACAGAAAACCAGACACTGTGTATTCTCATTCATTATGCGGGAGCTAAATGGTTACCAAGTTGGAAATAATAGACACTGGGGGCAGCAATGAGGGAGGGGGTGATTAGGATTTAGAAATCTCCTGTGGGATACAGTGTTCATTGTCTGGGAATGAGCCCCTTGAGACCCAATATGGAGATCATATTGTAGACTACACAATATGTTCATGTAATGAACATGCATATGTATCTCCAAATCTAAAATGTAAAACAAGAAAGCAGTCCTCTAAGAAATATAATGTGAACCACAAGTGAATTTTATGTTTCCTTGTAGCTACATTTAAAAAAAGAAACAGGGGCCGGGCTCAGTGGCTCAACTTGTAATCCCAGCACTTTGGGAAACCGAGGTGAGTAGATTGCCTGAGCCCATGGGTTTGAGACCAACCCAGGCAACTTGGCGTGACCTTGTCTCTACAATTAAAAAAAAAAAAAAGGCAATCCCCTCAGGTTCCCTCCCACTCTGGGAGCTTTTCCAATAAATCCTACTTAAAAAAAAAATTTGTCAGTTGTGGTAGTGTAGGACTGTAGTTCCAGCTACTTGGAAAGATGAGGTGGAAGGATCACCGGAGCCCAACAGGTCAACGCTGGAGTGGCTGTGAGTGTGCCACTGCACTCCAGCCTGGGAGACAGAGTGAGACTCCGACTCAAAAAAACAAAACAAAACAAAAGGTACAATTGACTATAATAATGTATTTAATTTAGTATATCCAAATAGTATCATTTTAATATGTAATTAATGTATAATTATTATTGAAGTGCATATATTTTCGAACTAAAAAAAATGAAGAAAGTAGAAGGCTTGGAATTCAGACTCAGATCTTTCTAGCTCAAAATCCATGCTCTGGATCCCATACCACTCTTTGGGAGAGAGACCCAATGTGGTGATGGGAAGGGGGAAGGGAGAAGGGAGCCATTGTTTGCTGAATCCTGAACTTTAGCTGTGTCCTTCCCTATCCTTGTTCCTGTTCCTCATAGCAGCCCTCCAAGGAACCTATTATTGTCCCCATTACAGATGAAGAAACAATGCAGGGCTCAGAGAAGCTAAGTGGTTAACCTGGTCCCACTGCTGGCAAAATGGTAGAACGTCAAACTTTACAAATAGCCAGACAGCACTCAGTAATTCCTCACGTGACTCACGTGGCTGTTTCATAGATTTTATCCTACAGTTTAATTCTTCACTTATAAATTGTGATTCCACAGATTTCCTGAAAGCTGGGCGGGGGGGGGGGGGGGGGGGGGGG
>NW_007259943.1:294051-349683 GCF_000164805.1 Carlito syrichta | reverse complement strand
AGAGGATTAGAGTTTTACCTGTAAAATTGATTGATGACTTTTTCTTCCTTAAGAAGGCAATTTTGGTGAATATTAAAATCATTGATTTTTAAATTAGGTTGGGAATTTTTCAAAATTAGAAGTTGAATTCTAATGCCTCACACAGATTATGGAATTTACAGAACAAATATGTAATGAAAAGTGGCCACTGGACACAATGGCTCATACCTGTAATCCCAGCACTTTGGGAGGCCCAGGTGAAAGAATTACTTGAGTCCAGGAGTTGGAAACCAGCCTGGGCAACATAGGGAGATCCCATCCTTAAAAAATTAAAATAAAAATAAATTAGCTGGTGGTGGTTGCCTGTAGTCCCAGAGACTCAGGAGGCTGAGGTGGGAGGATTGCTTGAACCCATGAGTTTGAGGTGAGTGAGCTATGATTATGCCACCGTACTCCACCCTGGGAAACAAAGCAAGATCCTGTCTCTACAAAAGGAGAAAGTAAAGTAGTTCCTATGAAACACGCCTCTTGCTCATCTCAGTTCCTGCAGCCTTCCGTGACCCCCCACCGCTCGTTCGCCATCTTGTTGACTGGTTCCTCCCACCCAGCAGCATGGCATCCCGATTCTCCTTCTCATACACATGTGCATCTGCAAGATTTCCAAGCAGGCTCATGGCTTATTATCACCAATGTCTTTTCCTCTCCTCCCTCCTCTCAAGGCTACACCAAGACGCATTTACTTCTCGATAAATATTTCTGCATCTGTTGCCTCTAATCTCTGACTCTGGCCCTTCATTTAAATCTTTACAGTAACTAACCAGAAATAATGAAGCTCACTGGTCTCTCAACAGGGTTGTCTTTCTCCCTCTAACGTTACCTTATTCTCTGCCAGAGTTTCTAAAGCCCAGATTAGATAGGTGTTTTCCAAAAGAGTACCATTGTCAGTGCTTTTTTCATTGCTGGCTGGATAAAGTTCCAGTTACTCAGCAGGGCATGCACAATCATTTGCAATCTGACACAGTCTCACTTCCTGCCTTATTTTTCCCCCTTCTTTTAATGCTATATTTTGTTTTGGGGGAAGGCTTTGCAGTTTACGCTCCTCAGCCCTTGCATGGATTGTCCTCAGCCTGCACTATCCTGCCTTCCTTTGACAGACACATCTCTGAAGGTTTCCTGGACTCTGAAACCCGCAGAATGAATCATAACTTTTTCCTTCCTGTGGTCCCAGAGCACACGTGTTCCTTGAGTGTAGCACGTATCACATTTTGCTTTGTGTATGTGGTTTTTCCCAAAGGATTGTGTTGAGACCTTGAGGACAACGATTGTCATATCTGCATTTGCCACATAGTAGATATTCAGAAAACACTCAGGGAATAGATTTCAAAGTCATTACTCTTCTTGTGCTCCTTCTGAGGCGTGTTGGGCCCGAGTGCCAAGGTTATAAGGGGCATCTTTTGTTGATCCAGTAGCTGAGATGGACAAATCGGGTACTCTTGTAGTTGGCGTAGAGACTGAATCATGAGGGAGGATGATAGACAGAGAGAGGAGATGGGGTTCAAGGGTAGAGCTGCTGTCCGTTAGGGTCTGACATGCCACCTGGTGCTGCTGAGTGCTTGAAATGTGGTCCATTTTAACTGTCCAAGACACTGTTGATTTGGGACACTTAGAACAGCAAAGAATGTAAAATAACTCATTTTTTATTTTAAAGTTTCAAAATTGGGCCAGGCACGACGGCTCACGCTTAAATATAATATAATCCCAGCACTTTGGGAGGCTGCGGTTGGAGGGTCACTTGCACCCTGGAGTTCAACATAGCAAGATCTTGTCTCTACAGAACATTAAAAAATTAGCTGGGCATGGTGGCACGTGTCTGTAGTCCCAGCTACTTGGGAGGCTGAGGCAGAAGGATCACCTGAACCCAGGAGGTCATGGCTGTGATGAGCCAGGAGGTCATGGCTATGATGAGCCATGTTCGCACCACTGTACTCTACCGTGGGCAACAGAGTTAAGACCCTGACTAAAAAATAAAAAGTTTCTATATATTTATAACTGTATATTTAAAATAGTAGAAATCATAATTTAGGATAAGTTTTATAAATTTATATAATTTTATACTGGTAATTTCAAAGTAGATCATTTTAATACATTAGCATGATAATATTTTGGCTCTATTAGATTAAAATATATACATAAAATTAATTTCCACGGAGTTTTTTTTTTTTACTTCTTAAAATATGGTGACTAGAAACTTAAAAATTATGTTTGTAGCTCATCTTCTATTTCTCTTGGCCAGAGCTGTGGCAGAGAAAAGCTATAGGAAACTGAGGGCCTGTTGCAAGATGGGAGACTTAGATGCTTCTTAAAGAATAAGAGTGGAAAGAGAGGAGGGAGAGGTTGCCATATTTGGAAATGCGGAAACTGCAACCATAGTCTAGGCGAGGCTGCATAGAGGGGACTGGCGGTGTGGAACCTTGTCTACACAGGCAGCCCTTCACCCATAATGGGCATATTTAAGTTAAAACAGTGGGTGACCACTTGCATTGTTTCTGCCTTACTACGAAGCCATTCCTGTACACTGGAGCATAATTAGAGTAGAGCAAAGAGGAAAAGCATCTTCATCACCCATCACTGTAATCTTCAGGAAGAATCCCTGAGACCTTGAAATGATGCCATCCTTTTGCTCTCTCTGTCTGTATGTATTTATGTATAGATTTAACACCAGTGAGACTCTTTTTTTTTTTTTTTTTGAGTTGGCATCTCACTCCGTCACCCAGGCTAGAGTGTAGTGACACGCCCACGGCCACCCCAGCGTCGACCTGCCTCAGCCTTCCAAGTAGCCGGAACTACAGTGCGCACTATCATACCTGGCAAATTTTTTGATTAATTGTAGAGACGAGGTCTCACCAAGTTTCTCAGGCTGGTCTCGAACCCATGGGCTCAGGCATTCCCCTCGCATCAGCCTCGCAAAGTGCTGGGATTACAGGCTTGAGCCACCACACTTGGCTGACCCTTTTTTCTGCATACGGTTTGTGATCTGCTTTTTTGTTTCACTTAATCTGTTACGTATTTTTTCCATAATGGGCTTAAATGTTAGACAGTCATCAATGGGGCACAGAAAAATAAAGACACAGAAGGACTCTTATTTCTGTCATGCCACAATGCTGGCACCCCCTTCCTGACAGCAGCTGTGATGGACACAGACCTGGGTCCATCCACTCCGGAGAACCGAGTCGTCTCTAGGCTTCCCCAGGAATCTCCCAGTTAGTGGCACCTTCTCAATACCACAGCTGAAACCCTTCCCCCTGAGGATTACAGCTGGAGATCAGACAAAATCTGCATGTTGGTAATTAGGCGTTCACAGAGATGACACATGCGTCCTCGTCATTCCACGTGGCTGAGCTCATGTCCAGATACTGTTCCTTGATGTGGCCCAGAGCACATTCGATGGAGGAATTTGAAACTAGGAATTTTTTAAAAAAACGACTGTTCTTCCTGAAATTTTCGAAATGACTATTTTGTTAGTTCATCATGTCTGGAATGTGGAGGTTCTGACTTGACATTTATTTATTTAATTTTTTTTTTAAGAGATAGGGCCTCTGCTGCCCAGGCTGGTTCACTGCAACCTTGAACTCCTGGGTTCAAGTGATCCTCCTACCTCAGCCCCCTCAGTAGCTGGAACTTTAGGGATGTGCACCCAACCCAGCTAAATTTTATATTTTTTGTAGAGACAGTGGTCTTGCTATGTTGCCCAGGTTGGTATCGAACTCCTGACCTCAAGCAGTCCCCCTGCCTCAGCCTCCCAAAGTGCTGGGATTATAGACGTGAGCCACCCCACCTGGCCTGACTTGACATTTACAGATGGGGTAGATGTTGGCTACCAGTGTGAACACTAGGTAGATTATAGAGGATGATAAAAATGCTACCTTCAGGGACTGTACAATTGGACAAGCAGTGAGACTGGTGGTGGGTGATGTGGGCCCTGATATAGCTTTGTTTCAAAGAGTAACTTTATCTTGTAAGAAAGATGGTATTTTTGAGTGCACTGAAATTGCTTATTGAGGTTTGGTCTGATTTGTCCTGAATTTCCCGCTTGAGAAGAATCTGAGTGTGTCCTTCTTCCTGCACCCTTGCAGAGGGCATTGAACTTCTCCCAGGGGGTGCAGGGTCAGCCATCCGGCTCAGTGATGGTATTCCCAGAAACCATCAGGGTTCTCGGAGCAGGAAACAGGTTCCATGTGTGGGCAGCTTGTGGAAGGCCAGGGTGGTCGTTAGGAAAATCAGCGACCTTAGGACCCAATCTGTCTTAGGAATAGTATTAATAACCATGACAGCAGACACGATTTTGCTCACAATGGACAATATTGCCCAGGAGTTCAAGGCTGCCGTGGACCGTGATTTTGCCACTACACTCCACCATTCATGGAATTTCCCTGTGAGCCTGGTGCCCCACGATGTACCTATTACGGGTGATATTTTCTGTTTTTACCACCAACCTGCAAGCTCTAGGAAGTTGTATTATACTCATTCTACGGATGAGGACACTGAAGCCCCAAAAGATCCGTCCTTACCAAGGTCCATGGCTAAGGGATGATGGCGGGAGATTTAATCCCAGTTTTCTAGCTCCAAAAGGAAAGTAGTTGCCAAAGTACCAGCAGATCTGTGACCCCGCTTCTCCCTCCACCCTCCCCGCCCCCATTTGCTGTTAGGGCAACAAATTAGGGCCCTTTAGATGTTGTAGCATCTTTTGGTTCCATGATGTGTTCTCTATATCTTGTCTTACCAGTGGGGAGCAAGGAAAACCGACAGATGGCAGATCAAGGTGAGAGAGAGAGAAAGTGAGTGTGTGCGTGAGCTCATTGTATGAGCTCAGTTGCAAACATTCTCTCTTTCCCACCATCACCCAGGACTGAGGGCTATGAAAAGTAAGCATTGTTGGGTGAGCCTGGCTGGGAGGGCAGAGCATTGTGTATTGGTAAAGTGGTGGCTTTTTAATGCATTTCCAGCTTTTGGGTAGATGGGTCCTCTTTAAAAATCTTCTCTTTCTAGAGAAATTTTATTTTTATTTTTTTGCGTTGGAGTCTCACTCTTTCATCCAGGTTGGAGTGCAGTGACACAATCACGGCTTACTGTGACCGCTGTTTCCTGGGCTTAGGCAATCCTTTTGCCTCAGCCTCCTGAGTAGTTGGGGGACTATAGGCGCGTGCCACCATACCCAGCTATTTCTTTTTTTTTTTTTTTTTTGTAGAGACGAGGTCTCGCCTTGTTGTCCAGGCTGGTCTTAGACTCCTCGGTTCAAGCAGTCCTCCCACCTTGGCCTCCCAAAGTAGTAGGATTACAGGTGTGAGCCGCCACACCTGACCTAGAGAAGTTTTAAATAAAATAAACCCATTGAAAGTCTCTTAGAGAGAACTTGTACTTTCAAAAATAAACTTTGATGAAAAGGACCAGCTCCTGAAATGATGGGCTTGCCTGCTTACAGAGTATCCACTGTTTTAAGGTAGTCACAACACAGTTGCCAGCGTTCATGTTTCCCCTTCAAATTGTAAAAATTTGAGATGGAGAAAAGAGAGATTTCTTTGAACATTTTAGTTTTTTGTTTTTGTTTTTGTTTTTGAGTTGGAATCTCACTCTGTCGCCCTGGCTGAAGTACAGTGGCATGCACGGTCACGGCCACTGCAACCTCAACTTGCTGGGCTCAGGCGATCCTTCCACCTCAGCCTTCCAAGTAGCTGGAACTATAGGCATGCGCCTCCACGCCTGGCTAATTTTTCTCGATTTATTGTAGAGGCGAGATCTTGTCAAGTTGCCCAGGTTGGTCTCGAACCTCTGGGATCAAGCAGTCCTCTTGCCTCGGCCTCCCAAAGGGCTAGGATTACATGCATGAGCCACCACGTCCAGCTACATTTTAGTTTTAATTTTAATGATGCTGTAAGAAAATTATGGAATGCTTTTTTTTTCATTTGAAAAGAGGTTAACATAACTCAATGGAATAATTAGTACACCCAGCTGGGGCAGGATTGTTTTTTAAAAGATGGGACATTATTTATAAGGAAAAAATTTGAAAAAGAAACAAGCACGTCTTGCATAACAACAAGAGTGAAATTTTGACACAAAACAGAGCCAAGTGTTGTGTTGCTAGCGGGGCTGTGCAGCCAGGGGTTCTGTCTCAGCTACTGTCACTGGCTCACTTGATTTCTTCATGTTGTAGCTTCCAACTTCATTGCATAGTTTGGATGAAGAGGGGAGGAATCCCAGCACTTTGGGAGGCCCAGGTGAAGGGATTGCCTGAGCCCACGGGTTCGAGACCAGCCTGGGCAACTTGGCAAGACCTCATTTCTACAATAAAGCAAAAAAAAAAAAAAAAAATTAGCCAGGCATGGTAGCGCGTGCCTGTGGTTCCAGCTACTTGGAAGGTTGAAGCAGATGGATTGCTGGAGCCCAGCATGTTGAGGCTGCAGTGGCTGGGAGCGTGCCACTGCACTCCTGCCTAGGTGACGGAGTGGGACTCCAACTCCAAAAAAAAAGGAAGGAGGAAAGGAGGAGGAATGGGCAGTGGTTTTCGTTCATGGGTTGCTCAAGAAGATAAGCTGTTGTGGGTTGAATAGTGTCCCCCAAGAGATATGTTGACGTTCTAAACCCTGCCACCTGTGAGCATGACTTTATTTAGAAGTAGGGTCCTTGCAGATGTAATGAATATTCAGGTTAAAGATGGTCATCCTGGAGTAGGGTGAGTCTTTAACTCAGGATAGCTGGTATCCTTATAAGAAGAGAAGAAGGCCAGGCGTGGTGGCTCATGCCTGTAATCCCAGCACTTTGGGAAGCCAAGGCAGGAGGATTGCTTGAAACCAGGAGTTCAAGACAAGCCTGGGCAGTAAAACGAGACCCCGTCTCTATAAAAAAATTTAAAAGCTAACTAGGTGTGGTGGCATGCACCTGTAGTCCTAGCTACTTGGGAGGCCAAGGCAGAAGGATCACCTGGGCCCAGGAGGTTGAGGCTGTGGTGAGGTGTGATTGTGCCACCGCACTCCAGCATGGGCAACAGAGTGAGACTCCAACAAAAAAACAAAACAAAAAAGAAGAGAGACAGAAATAGATACACACAAACGCGGGAGAACCCGTGTGAAAACTGACACTCAGGTGGAAGGCCATGTGGTGACAGAGACTGAGTTTGCAGTGATGTATCTACCAGCCAACAGACACCGAGGATTGCCAGCCCCTACCAAGCGAGAAGTGTGGCACAGATTCTCCTTCAGAACATCCAGCAGCCTCCAACCGTGCTGGTACCTTGATTTTGGACATCTGGCCTCCTGAGCTGTAAGAGAATAAGCTTCTATTGCTGTAAGCCAGTCAGTGGGTGGTCCCATCTCTCCAGGCAACCAGTACCCAACTGATACCTCCCACCTTAGGCCAACCTGGGCCCTCATTGACTCCCTCTGTGATACGTGATGCTCCCTCACCACTCCCTTCCCACCCCACACACTGAGAGATTTTGCTTTGTCCTACAAGGCTTTGAGCGTGACTCTAGTGTTGTTCCGGCAAAGTGGAAGGCATCACTCAGAAAAAGAGATACAGGAGAAGTAATGTGGTATAACAACGGGAAGGGATAAAAAGCAAGGCATTATCAGCCTCCCTCTTGTCTTTGCTGCTTCTTTGCTGACCCCCTTGTTCCACCAGATCTTCTATAATATTTCACTTTTAGGAAAGAATATACTTCAGAAGAAGCTACCTTGGAAGCCATTAGTGGTATGTTTTGTTTTGTTTTGTTTGAGACAAGGTCTTACTCTGTTGCTCAGTCTGGAGGGCAGTGGTGGATCCCAGCTCACCATGTCCTCGACCTCTTGGGTTCAAGCCATCCTTCTGCCTCAGCCTCCCGAGTCGCTGGGACTACAAGCATGCGCCACCACGTCCAGCGAACTTTTGTATTTTTTTTCATAGTGATGAGGTCTCACTCTGTTGCCCAGGCTGGTCTCAAGCTCCTGGGCTCAAGCCATCCTCCCACCTCTGCCTCTTAGAGTGCTGGGGTTATGGGCATGAGTCACCACACCCAGCCACCTCTCAAGTCCTTAGCGTGTTAAACAAAAACTGGGTTTAGGACTGAGACCCCATCCTGGCGGGTCATTCAGTGTTTGGTGAGTTGCCAAGCCTGCCCAACCAATGGATGCCTCATGTGTGAAATGGACTCATCCGGGTCCAAGATAGCATGTGGGGATGAGGACATATGAGGGGGTGGGTCCAGGTGGAGGCGGGTAGACCTGAGGTTGAACCCTTGATGGTTGCTGCCGATATCTGGCATGGAGCCAATTGTAGAAGTGACGTGCTTCTCACGGACAAAGTAAAAGGAACAAACGTTTTTGTGAGACCCTACTGCATACCTGCCACTTTGCTGGGCACTGAAATTGATTATTTTATGTAATCTTGCAAAATGCTTCAAAGTGGATATTCTTATTCCTGTGCTTATGAAATGACCTAGTAATAATTAAATTTCCCCCAAACAACTCATACCTCTCTGAGTACTATAAGGATTAGATGAGGTCGTGTATGTAATGAAGTACCTGGTGCCACCCACAGCATTCAGACATTCACTAAATGCAAATTTCTTTCTGTTCCTCACATCAATGTGCTTAAGAATCAAATACTAAGATGTAAGGGACAGTGCTGGCTAGAGGCTATTAGGCTTTCCAAAGCATTGTTATTCATTGGAACAATGAATCATTTCAAGATGGCTCAATAAGAGAAAGAGATGGGAGAAGTCTGGTGGAATGTCTGAAGTGACAGCGAATTTGGAGTATGCTTTAATGAGATCATCCAGGTCTTCCAATTGCTGTCTTCTTTTTGAGGCAATTAGACCTCATGAATATCTAGCTCAGCCGCCCTGGGGGTGGTGTTTCCCAGAGCACCTCTGGGGAAATGAAGTGATCCAATTAGGAAAAACAGAGGAGGGACCCTTTGTCCATATTGTGTGTATGTGTTGTCAGGAGAGACGTTATGCTTTCCTGGCTTTCCTGGAACTCAGATCTGAGGCAGCAGATGGTTCTAAGACTTGGAGCGGAGAAGCCTGGAAGAACCCCAGGGTCCTAAGGAGAGATCAGAGAAGCTACGACACCTGGAACTGGGAGGCCAAGCAGCAGGTGGCTGAAAGGACAGCATTACCCAGACTCTTGTTTTTGGAGTCTGGATCTTGCTCTTGCCTGGGCTGGAGTGCAGTGGCACGATCACGGCTTGCCACAACCTCAACCTCTTGGGCTTCAGTGATCCTCCCGTCTCGGCCACCTGAGTAGCTAGGACCACAAGTGCACACCACCATGCCCAGCTAATTAAAAAAATGTTTTTTTGTAGAGACGAGGTTTATATTATGTTTCCCAGACTGGCCCCGAACTCCTAGGCGCAAGTGATCCTCCCGCCTTGGCCTCTCAAGAGTGTTGGGTTTACAGGTGTGAGCCACTGCACCTACCAGCGGGTTCTTTAAATGGCTCTCTGGACCTTCGCAGAGGGCTGCATAATAACAAATGCCTGCCAGTTAAGGGTGAAATGTCTTAAGCAAAGATGTTCTATCAATACAACTGATACACGGTCAAGCGCTTATCTAATTTAAGTCCATGAACTTCACAGCTCAGGTTACCTTGTTCCTGCTTGTCCCCATTCTAAAAGGCAGCTCTGGGAATACAAGAGAACAGGTGGCCTTCCCTGAATGCAGCTTGTGTTCTAGAAAATTCTGGGAAGACTAAGAGGAGCACAGACATTGGGGACAACAAGCTCTCATAACACTCATCTGTTGTCTTTTCCTTCTTTCGCCTTAGGAGTTGGAGAGGGGAAAAGTGGTAAAGGTTATTATTGTTCATGTGCAAGCCACCACAATTAGGAGAACTCAGAATTCACTGGAGATTTCTGAGTTCCAGCTCAGTGGTACGAGCAGTTGAGAGTAAGAAACATCCAGCTGATTGCAGTATCAAGTCTGAGTCATAATTATGATCCTCAAATAAAATAGCTCTTAGAACTTCACATGTTTCCGCATCTTATTGACATGAATAATCTTAAATAGTTTCAGACATTCAGGCCTAGCCCTCCTAAGGACAGTATAGCCAACCCTTTCCAACTATTTAAAATTAAAATGCCATCTTATGTACTGAGCCTGGGGAATGTGGAACAAACTGTAAAATGGTTTCAGACTGATTATACCAACCCTCGTGGTTGTTGTTGAATTCTAGTTCATGTCAAATGTTTGACTGGAGGCTCATTCAGTGTTTGTGCGTGTGTGTCAACCTCTGTCTCAGGAAGGTGCTAGGCTGCTCATAATTTTATTATCAAGGCCCGCCCCTTGGCTGGGGGCATCTGTTCTACACCCCCATATGGGGACTCTAAGAGTCATGCCACCATGAATGCATAAGACACCTGACCGATCCGGGATTCATCCTTACAGCCGGGCATGACCTGAATGTCTTCTCTTGTAAAAACTTACTTAGTCTTCACGAGAGCCCTGCTAGGTGGATACTTCGATCATTTCAAATGTTACAGATGAGGAAACAGGCACAGACAGGTTAGAGAACTTGCCCAAGGTCACACATCCCATGCCTGGCAGACCCCCTGCAGGGAGAGGGCCTGGAGCCCCCCGCCCACACTAAGCCCCATAACTTTGGAGATTCTGTTCAGCCCTTTGCGCCCTACGTGTGGGCAGTCCCACTGCTCTCCCTTTTGGGGTCCCCTGAGCCAGACTTGCCTCATCCTCCTCCCCACATCTTCATCTCCCACCAGAGCACCTTTGAGTGACAGTGTACTTCTGTGCCCTTCCTGTCTCTTAACACAGCTAACATTTCATTCATAACAGGCAGATGCCAATATGCCACATCATTAGCACGTCTATAGCTTCACTTAGTGATTATCTCGGGGAGATTTTGTCGAAATGGGCCTTGTCGCCTTAGTGGCATTTGAGCAGCCGTAGATATGATGGGGGCAGAGATAAAATCAGGCCTGACATTTGAGCATGTGTGATCGGTAGGTTCGCTGTAAAGAACTAACTTGTGCTCGGAAGCAGCCAGTTGGAAAGCAAGTAGATGTGTTCTTTGCATTCTATTTTTGCTCCATGTTCTCCGTAGGTCAGTAAAAGCTAGGAAGGAAAACCTGTAAGACTGATTCTAAAATCACTCCCGGTATGACTTTTTGCTGCAGAAACTCTGTGGGCAAGTGTGGGGCCTCCTTCAAGAAGGCAGGCAGCTCAGAACACGGGTGCCCACAACCATGTTGGGCGTAGGGTGGCTTCTGTCTGCTTCCAGCTCCCACTTCCTTTCCCTGCTGGTGCCTCTGGGAAGGTAGAGTATTATTTTGATGAACTCTAATCCTAAAGGAAATTGCTGCTACCAGAAAGAGAGGGAGAGCAGCAAAGATTTAAAAAATGAAACTGCATCTTGAATGGTCTCCTTCGTTGCTTTGAACTGGAGGCATTGACTCCATAAGTGTATTTGAAAATGAAAATTTGTCCTTAAGACAAAGTCCCCTTCATTATGGCCTAAGGCCCCCCCCCCCTTTTTTTTTTTTAGCTATAAAGGATCTTGCTTTCTATCTCCTTATTTTGCAAAAGATGAGATTTAAATTTGGGGTGGTTCCTTCTGTCTTTGGGGGTAAATGGCTGTCTTAGTCAGCTTGGGCTGCTATAACCAAATACCATAGACTGAGTGGCTCAAATAACAAAGATGTATTTTCTCACAGTTCAGGAGATTGGAAATCCATGATCAAGGTGTTGCCTGATTCTGTCCCTGGTGAGAACTCTCTTCCTGGCTTACAGAGGGCCATCTTCTTGCTGTGTGCTCACATGGCAACAGTTGTCTGTGGCTGACTGGAATGAACTGGAAAGGAGGACAGATAATCACTTCTCTTTCACTTCCTTTGTCCCCAGAAGTGAATGACATAAAACCTAAAGGAGCTGCTGCTCTGGTGGTTTCTTAAGTTGTTTAAGAGTTAACAGATTTAACTTGCTTTCTTGGTGTCTGTGACACCTTGGGCTGTCAGGCAATCCTTCGGATTTGCTGGGACTTAAATTTTAAATGAAACTGTCTTGAAGCAGTCATTTATTCAGAACTTCTCCAACGATGATCTTCAAAGAAATGTGGATACTATTCTTCTTGTCTCCTTTTCTAAAGAAACCACCAAGCACACATCTGTAGTCCCAGCTGCTTGGATGACCGAGGTGGGGGGATTGCCTAAGCGATGGAGTTCAAGCCCAACATAGCGAGATCTTATTTCCACAAAATACAAAAGCTAAAAATTAAAAAGCGACCCAAAGGATAGGCTTTCTCTAGGTTGGTACAAGCTACCAGAACAAAATCTAGTTTCGACAAACATGTTGAGACAACTGTTGTCATTGGAATGTTCAGGATTAGCTCTCCATGTTCTTTGAGTCATGGAGAAGGCTGAGAATCTGAATTTACTCCCTGATATTCACTTCCTGAGAGGCACCTCCAGTTTGGGAAGGTACAGGTGTCTCCTGCAGGTGCCTGTCAGTGTCTGTTATTCAAGAACTGGGGTCTTTGGGTTATGTAAGAAGAAGTGATTGTAGCTTCTCACCAGCTTCTTGGGCATTGTTTAAAGCTGTGATGTATGAATGTGCCCATGGCTGTTGGTCTTTTTCAGCCATCAGAGTCAAACACTCGAGGAACTGCTGGTCTTTCCAGGAGAGCCAAGCTATCCCCACAGACCTCATGGAATGGAGGTTCCCTTCTCACTTTTGGCTTGCTGTCCCTTGTGCCTTGAAACTGAGGATCCCATATGCTTCAGTGGAGTCCTCAAGACACACCCTTATCAGCTCTTGGCTAATGACTTGACTTGTTGGAGTGTCTTGAGACCAGGCAACTAAGGCAAAGCAGAGTTACACAGCAAGCGTGAAATTAGCCTCCACTTAGAGAAATGACTGACGTAAAGGAGGACAAACATAAGGACTTCACAGCAACTTGGATGGATTGAGAGACTATCATACTCAGTGATCTGTCACAGAAACAAAGAACCGAGTACCACATGTTCTCATAAGCGGACCCTGAACAATTGCCATAATACTTTAAGAAAGGGATTGGCAGTAGCAGGATCCTGCTGGGGTGGGGGTGGCGGGAGGACACAACGTCAGTGAGGGCACCTGATCTCAAACCAGGCAAAGTGGGGACCAAAGGGAGGCCCAAACTTTACCTGTGTGATGACCACTTGTGTACCTATCCTGAATTGTACCCCCCATCTTTAAAAGAAAAAAAAAAGAAAATGACTGAGTCTGAAAAAGGTTCTAAGAGTCAAAGGCCACTTCAGGGAAAGGACAAAAGTCACCATGTGATAACCAGTCATCATAGAGAACTAGATTTCCCCACCTGTGCAGCCCCGGCTTTGGAGTAGGACTGACTTGACTTTAAACCTTAGATCTGCCTATTAGTAGCTGGGAAAGGTTATCTGTCTTCCATGTCCCTCTTTTCTTCCTCCACAATTTCCTAGTGTGGTTCCTGTGAGGGTCAAGTCAGATAATGTCTGAAAAGTGCTTGGGATAGGGCTTAGCAGAGAGCCATACCTGAAAGATACTTCCTGAAAAATACTGGCACTGTGAGGGATTCTTGGTGACATACCCTTACTCCCAGATTGAATACCAGCCCAACACTTACTCATGGGTTCACACACTCGCCTGAGTGCTGGAATTGGGACAGCCGACCACCCTACTTCACACCAGCGCTCGGGTAGTACTATCTTCCTTCTTAAGTGTCAGTGCTTCTTGACAAAATACAGTTCTCTCTGAATGCCTCATAACCAAGACCAGCAATATAGTTTGAATGGTTGACCCCTCCAAATCTCATGTTGAAATGCGATCCCCGGTGTTGGAGGTGGGGCCTTGTGGGAGGTGGTTGGGCCATGGGGGCGGATCCCTCATGAATGGATTGGTACCATTCTCCCAGTTGTAAGTAGTTCTCACTCTGTTAGTTCACGCCAGAGTTGGTTGTTTAAAAGCGCCTGGCCTCGCCTCCTCTCTTGCTGCCGCTTTGGCCATATGACACGCCTGTTCCCTCGCCACCTTCTGCCATGACTGTGACCCTCCTGAAACCTCACCAGAAGCTCAGCAGATGCCTGCACCATGAAGAACCAGGAGCCAAAATAAGCCTGTTTTCCTTATGATCCAGCCTCAGGCTTTTCTTTCATAGCACTGTGAAATGGACTGATCCAACCAGGATGGGGCTCAGGTTCTCCTCACTGGAACAGAAGGAAAACTCTCCAGGGCCACCGGAGAAGGCACTGAACAGAGGCTGTTGCCTGGGAATGATCCAAGAATCATGACTCCACTGAAGGCTTTTTGCTACTGTAGGTTTCACACATTTTAAATCTCATTGGTTATAGCAGCCATCTTGCGCAAAGGCAGCCAAGACCCAACCAACTGAAAACGCATGTGTACACATACTCACCATATATACCACACACATGTCAATGTCAGCAACACACAGATTATTTGCCTAGACATTTGTTTCTCCAAAACTTTTGGCAGAATATTGTAGCTGTTTGTCATGGGAGAGGGAGAAAAATATTTGCATTCCTAACAGGAAGAGTTTATGGTTGTGAATACGTCCATGTTTTTAAAAAGCAGTAATACAGGCTGGGCGCAGTAGCTCAAGCCAGTAATCCCAGCACTTTGGGAGGCTGAGGTGAGGGGATTGCCTGAGCCTATAGACTCGAGAACAGCCTGGACAACTTGGTGAGACCGCATCTCTACACTAAAAATCAAAAAACTAGCTAGGTGTAGTAGCATGCACCTGTAGTTCCCGCTACGTGGAAGACTGAGACGGAGCCCAACAGGTCGATGTTGGGGTGGCTGTGAACGTGCCACTGCTCTCCAGATGGAGACTCCAATTCGGGGGACAAACAACAACAAACAGTAATATAGATATATGGTTGCTGGCACTACACAATTGCAAGATCTAATAATAGTGGCTACCAATATTGGGCATTGCTTAAAATCATATGCATTTTAGAACTGGGTCTATTTGTCTCATTTTTAATCATCTGTGGTAAAAGAAAGAATTTATAGCTTGTTAATCAAGATAATCAATATATTCTTTTGACACTTTTGAGAGGGAGTTGATTTTTTTGGTAGAGGGTTAGGAGCAATTGCTAAACATATATCTTATAATAAAGTTTTAGGTTTGTTACCACTGTTTTCATGAATATGTTTAGGTGGGTGTGCCTAGGCAGTGGAATCAGAAAGGCAACTAGGTTTTGTTTAAGAAAATATGGTTCACATGG
The DNA here is from genome assembly GCF_000164805.1 of Carlito syrichta. NCBI lineage: Eukaryota > Metazoa > Chordata > Mammalia > Primates > Tarsiidae > Carlito > Carlito syrichta. Next base: position 334,455 of record NW_007259943.1, on the reverse strand, counting down.
TCTCCACAATGAGAGATTCACAAGTCTTTATTTTTCCTAATGACTTTTCAACTGGCTTTAGAGACATGGTTATTTAAGATATATCTTTCTTTTTCCCATTGGAAACTTACATAATTATAATAAGTATATTGAATTTGTGCCTGTTAAATACTTTTAGCCTATTTCTAACACATGGAAATATAACATACCTATTTTGATCTTTATGTATATCTGTCCTTACCAGGTTGTTTTAAGGTTCTCTTAATTGGCACATCTCTGGTTATCAACTTTTTTACCTTTTTTTTTTTTTCTTTTTTGAGTTGGAGTCTCACTCCATCACCTAGGCTGGAGTACAGTGGCTTGTTCACAGCCACTGCAGCCTCGACGTGCTGGGCTCCAGTGATCCTTCTGCTTCAGCCTTCCAAGTAGCCAGAACTACAGGTGCCTGCTACCACGCCTGGCTCATTTTTATTTATTGTAGGGATGAGGTCTCACCAAGTTGTCTGGTCTCGAACCCATGCACTCAGGCAATCCACTTGCCTCGGCCTCCCAAAGTGCTGGGTTTACAGACTGAACCACCGAGAGCAGCCAACTTTTTTACTTTTAAAGGAGATTACAGAAACATCTTAAAACAAAATATATGTCTAGTTTATTTTGCTACTCTATAGATAACACACAAAACAAAGCAAAAACAACCACCCCCCCAGATTCTTGCATACTATTTGCAGTTAACTTTACTTAGTCTTTGGAGAGAAATGTCACTTCCTTTCCAAAATTCAGAGCCCCATAATTTAGTCTTTCTGTTGAGCACCAACAGTTTTTTAAAAGTCTATATAAGGACGTTAACTTCAGAGCAATTAAATACTTGACAACCGGAATAGAATTTAGTCATCTTTATATTTATAACTAATATATATTTTGAGTTTCATCACAACTGAACTGTGTCTAAAGACTTGCATGTAACACTAGGTTTTATTACTTGATTAATACATTCAATGCACTAGGAAAATTTTCTCTTAAGGTTTAAGAGTTAAGACAGCAACCTTTATTTCATTTATACGTTGAATTTTTGTATAATGGTGGCTTTGAAAATGGTTTCGTGATTCCAGGAGTCTCTTGATTTTCTTTGTGTTTTAGTTTGTGGCTTAGAAAGAAAACAGAAAGTTCAAGTTACTCTCATACTTTATCACGTAGTCTTTCATGAAGGAAATCCCATTTTCATGAGGAAATCTTGGCACATCTATGCCAGTTTGTATGTTTTGGCAATGTGGACAAGCAGAGTACAGTTCCTACTGCCCCGCCACCCTTGTGTAAGATCTGTTTTGCAGTGGGTAACCTTGGCACTCACAGTTCTTACGTTTAACTTATAACTGTCTGCAAGTTGTTACCAAACTGAAATTGATGGACTATCGCTTGAGTCTAAAGAGCTTGGTGGAATAATGATTTGACATTTTCTGGAAAGAGTTTACTTTTTAAAGTAATGCCCTTAGAGAGTTCTTTTTCTAATGTGTTCAGAAAAAAAAAATTGTTTACCATTATCGGAAGAAAAGATGAAGTCCTCACTGGCCTGTTTTCTGTGCTCAAAATATGTTGACCACACCTGGCAATGTATCTCTGAGCATCCTTGGCAGCCTCTGCCTTCCTGATCGTTCTTTTTCCAAATTCCTTTTCATTTCTTTTGCCATTTGGGCCAATAAGGAACTCTGGAATCATCAGGCCCTGATGAACCAGAGCCCCCATTCCAGGGGTCTTTGGGGTACTGTGTTTCTGACTTTATCCATCCAGTGAAAACGTTCTGACATATTGGCCTCCATGGTCTGTGGCTGCCTTCTTAACTATTATTATTATTGTAGAGATGGAGTCTCACTGTGCTACTCAGGATGGTCTCTAACTCCTGGGCTCAAACAGTCCTGCCACCTTGACCTCTCAAAGTGCTGGGATTACAGGCGTGAGCCACCGTGCCTGGCCCTTCTTAACTATCATTTATGATGAGCATCAGGGATTCTGGTTTATTGGCCATGATCTCATGCTCTTTTCATTTGTTTGTTTGTTTTTGAGGCGTTACGATAATTGAAATTTCTCAGCTAAATTGGATATAGCATGTGAAGTGGATACAGTAGAAGCAATTCGGGACATTTTGTAATGAACCACTGGAAAATAATGAAGATTTCCCAGACTGATTGGTAAATAATCTGTAAGGAAGCCTTGTGGAAAAAATCCATGAATAATATGGTTTATGCACCTGATGCTGGAATAGAAGAAATTATTTTATTCTTATATTTCTAGGAACATATATTTAATTTCTTTTTACATCATTGGACCCATCTTTACACTCAACTTATTACTGATTTGATTAATGAAACTGTTTTGTCTTTGTCACTGGCTGTCTATGTTATCTACTGTTTCTGGTGCCTGACTCCTACTTGCTGATTAAACTTTGGTCATGCTGAGATCATTCTAGGAGTAATAGTCTCATCAGCATTGTTCCAGTCTCTTCACTAGTGAAACAGTGGTGACTTCTGGTGGGGGTTACACACTGGAATCCAGGGGAAACGCTAGTCTTCCCTGTCTTGCTAACCCATCTCATGTCTGAATTCAGAATCAGGTTACCTGAGTCAAGATTACGCAAGTCTGTCATAAGGCATCGACACATCAGAGCAGCACCTACTTCTTGAGCACACTTGGAAGATTTCTCAAGGATATTTATCTTAATATTTGTAACTTTTCCAGTTTGGTCTTCATAGAGCATAGAAAGTATTTGTGGCTGAGGATTTAGTAAAATGCAGTGTGTTGGTGAGAGTTATGGTTCATGTGTTTAAAACAAAACGAATCTGAAACGACTGAGGCCTGGAAGGTGCCCTGTGTTCCCAATACGCTGAAACAGCCGCAGGGCATTGAAGCTAAGAAAACAAAGCTTGTTTTATCACTACCTTTCATAGGTTTCCCTGATGGACTTGAAGGCACATTGAGTGTAAACAGAGCTGTTACCAATATAATAAATGCTTTTGGAATTTTTCTGTTGGGCAACCTCTCAATAGAAGACTGCTTTACAAAATGAACGAAAATCAAACATAAAGACACAAATGGCTCTCTCTACTTGGTAATGAATAAGCATATGCAAAAGGACATTCAAGTGCAGGTATGTTGCCTGTCTTTTTTTTTTTTGAGTTGGAGTCTCACACTGTCACCCAGACTGGAGTGCAGTGGCCGCTCCCGGCCACCGCAGCCTCGCCCTGCTGGGCTCCGGCGAGCCTTCCGCCTCTGTTGCCTGTCTTTAGTGTTTTGTTTCTGCTTTGAGTTTTTGTCCTAAGCAATTAATAAACCAGCCTGGCCTATAGTATCATTAAGAAACATTCTTTTCACGGTCTCAGACTTGGAGATTTAGTCTTAACTGCTTTCTTTCCTTTTCTTGATATTAAACGGCAGTAAAACAAAACAAAAAGCACATAATATAAAAGGTACCTCCTTCCCCATTTTAAGTAGACAGTTCAGTGGCGTTTGGTATACAGTATTCGCATTGCTGTGAAATGGCTCCAGAACTTTTTCATCCAGCAAATCTATTCTCATTAAACAATAACTTCCTATTTCTCCCTCTCCCAGGACCCTGGTAATCACCATTCTACTTTGTGTCTATGAATTTGTTCCCCACTTTCTTTTATAAACACACCCGTTTCTGAGCCTTCTCTCTTGATTCAGTGCAATTTGGACTAATTGTGCCTTTAAGGAGGAGAGAACAGTAAGTCATTTTCACAATGGTTTTTGTAAAATAGAGTACCTGGTATATACCTCGTAGAGTATGCAGCTCTAATTAACTTTTCTGTTGGCATCACTGTTTAAAATATGTTAAAGTCATCTGTGAGGTTAACTAAGAAAGTAGATGGTGAGGGCCAATCCAACTTTTAGAACTAGGTGATTTTGCTGCCTGTGTCAGCTAGAATTTAGTCTCAACTGTCAGGTTCCTAGGCAAAGCCATGAACTCTGTTTCTTCTTTTTGGGCCTGTTTTATTTTTGACAGGTGACAGAATCTTTGTTTCAAAAATGTGCTTATGGTCCTCTGGTATTTTAATTTGATTTTTTTGAGCACTAGTGTTATTGTTTATAAGTTTGGGGAATGTGCATTTAATGAGTGTACACTGTTGGTAGGTTACTGTCACTGAATAACCCTAAATTGATGAAAGGGGACACATTGGTTTGCATTTGTGTGCATTCCTTGCTGTGGGTCATCACTGTAGATTAATAATTTGCATGCCATTAAATCATAGAAGACTTAGAAATATTCTCTGTTTTTAGAGCTAGGCCTCATTGCTTGGCTCTGTGTTTTCCAAAACATCTGTTTTCAAACATGGCTTTTATTTCAGTGCTAAGATAAGGTCACTGAGGGCCCGTATTACTAAATTTAGCTTATAATTGGACAGAATTTTGTTTAAATGTGTTATCTAACCCCTGTTTTTTAGTATATACCTTACATTTGCCTTCATTTTCAAACTACTAACTCTTTGCAGTGATGATACCTAAATAAAAGGGAATTATTAAAACGGTGATTGCTGGGGTATTCTGCTTTAAGATGAGACTTTAAAACAAGGGACTTAGCCTGAGCCAAGAACTGCAAATCAGTATGAATTAGCAATGGCATGAGCTAAATCTTTATCAAATGTGAAACAGTCACAGGAGAGCAGCAAAGGTAACTAGGGAATCAGTTCAAAGGGAACTGGAATTCTGGATGTCATATCCCAACTTGTCCACAGGATGCGTTCCAAGACGCCAGTCAGTATCTGAAACCAGAGATAGACTCGAACCCAGCAGCTGTCAGTAGGGATACTTTTCTGCTGTCATGAAAAATGACCAGGTTCATAAGTCTGGAAAGGAGAGCTTTCTATCTCATAAAGCGTTTGCAGCCTGCAGGTGGTCATTCTGACAGGCTGGGAAGCACAGCCTCTGGCCAGAAGCCAGAAACAGGCACTTTGAGGGTGGGAAGAATAAGACAGCAATTTATACTGAGCTGGTTGGCCAAACATAAATATTCAATAAGCTGTGGGAAGAATCATGAATATTTATGAGAGGAGAACCTGCACACGCACAGTTGTGCTTTATGGCTCTCCCTGGGTCCCATGTTCAAAAATGATAGCTTTATAGCGTGACCCATGGGTGGGGTTTTATGTCCTTTGACTTCAAAAGGTGAAGCAGAGGACACGAAAACCCTCTCTGTGCATCCTCCATAGACTGTCCAGAACCTCGCCATGGTCTGTGATGTCTTATTAGGATGAAATACGGGTTGGTTGTTGTGTTGGAACCACAAAAGGGAGGGGCAACATCAGGCAGTTGACTGAAATCAGCGATGCAGTTAGTCTTCTGAAAAGGCTGGTTTGGGTCGGGGGCAGTGGCTCACGCCTGTAATCCCAACACTTTGGGAGGTGAGCTTGAGGCCAGGAGTTTGAGGCTGCAGTAAGCTGTGACCACACCACTGCACTCCAGCCTGGACAACACAGAGACTCTGTCTAAAGGGGAAAAAAAAGGAACTCAGTTTTAAGGTTTCTCTGGAATGACCTTGGCCAAGAGGGGAGTCCGTTCAATCATTTTGGGGCTTAAGATTTTACTTTTATGTCTCATTGTTCTTGTCTTCCACCCACAAATGTAACATCTTTTCCATCTTAACTAAGCACTTACTACTCACAGGGGCCACAGCTTTTGCAGTTGGAGGTGGGACACTATCACAAGCATGAATTATTTTTCATTCTTCACTATTTCACTGATAGAAGAATCCTTCTTACCATAGATCTTTGCAGCCTCAGCACTCAATTTTTTTTCTTTCCTTGTTAAGTCAAGAACTTTTACCGTTTTACTTAAACGAAGCACTTTATAGCTTCTCTTTGGCATATTGGCTAGCAACACTCCTCTTGCACTTTGGGACCATGAGGAAGTCAAACAAGGGTGACTGGAACACAAGCACTGCTGTACCGTGGCAGTCCATCCGTCTAGTCACCCAGACGGCTACTAAGTGAGTAGCAGGCGGGTGGTATAGACAGCACGGATCCACTGGACAAAGGGAGGATTCATGTCCCAGTTGGGATGGAGCAGGACAGTGTGAGATTTCATCACACTGCTCAGAGCAGTGTGGGATTCAGATTTTATGAATTGTTTATTTCTGGAATTTTCCAGTTAATATTTTCAGGCTGAGGTTGACCGAGGGTAACTGAAACCACAGAAAGCGAGACTGAGGATAAGGGAGCTCTACGGTATTCTAGAAGCACCAAATCAGTGTATTCATGTATTTAGTTTATTCTTAAAAGCCATCTGAGCCGGGCTTGGTGGCTCAACCTGTAATCCCGCGCCTTTGGGAGGCTGAGGTGAGTGGATTGCCTGAGCCCGCGGGTTCAAGACCTGCCTGGGCAACTTGGCGAGACCTCATCTCTACAATAAATCAAAAATGAGCTGGGCGTGGTAGTGTGCGCCTGTAGTTCCAGCAACTTGGAAGGCTGAGGCAGAAGGATCACCGGAGCCCAGCAGGTCGAGGCTGCGGTGGCCGGGAGCAGCCACTGCACTCCAGTCTGGGCGACAGAGTGAGACTCCAACTCAAAAAAAAAAAAAAAGCCATCTGAAGGATATTGTAGATGGGTAAAATGGCCAAATTGTGATGTAATGCTTTCACTGGACGAGTGGAAAGCTTCTGCTGGTATTTCTTTCTATATGTGACTGTCACGTGACTAGTTTTGTTGTACATTGTTGAACAACATGCATTTTTGTTTGTTTGTTTGTTTTTAGTCTGGTCTCACTCTGTCACCCAGGCTGGAGTACTGTGGCATGCTCACAGCCACCGCAGCCTTGACCTGCTGGGTTCAGGTGAACCTTCCACAAGCTCAGCCTTCCAAGTAGCTGGAACCACAGGTGTGCACCATCATGCCTGGTTAATTTTTTGATTTACTGTAGAGACGAGGTCTCGCCAAGTTGCTCAGGCTGGTCTTGAATCTCTGGGCTCAGGCAATCTTCTCACCTCTGCCTCCCAAAGTGCTGGGATTACAGGCGTGAACCACCACACCTGACTTCAACATGCATTTAACATGTTTCCAGATCCTCAATCTTCTCACTTCCTTTCAAATGTTTTTCCTGTGGTTGGCCTTTTGTTAGTGGTCTGTGTTTCTGGCTATTTGAAGATGGCAACTTTCTGAGCGACGATTTCTTAAAAATATGTTCTCTAATTGGCTTTAGAGTCTCAAGCCCAACTTATAGTAGTTTTTGGTAAAGACTGTGCTATTATGATCTTGCTGTAGGAATTATGGTTTTAAAATTATCCTTTTATTCACTTAGCAAATCTTTACAGGTACCTACTATGCATCATACTGTCCAAGTGTACAAAACAGACCAAGATACATGTCCCAGGGGAGGTACATTCTAGCAGAGGAAGACAGCAACATATAAGGAACATTAGAAGGAGGTGCATTGTTTTGAGTATTAGAAAGTGGTAAGTGAAAGTGAAAAGTGAGAAGAAAAAGAGCAGAATCAGAGCGCTGAGGTGAGCTGTATTGTTGTTTTAAGTAGTGTGGTCAGGGTCAGCCTTATTGAGAAACTGACATTGGAGTAAAGATGAGAAAGATGTGAAGGTGTTATTCATGAAGATTCTGGGGAGAGAATGTTCCAGTCTGTGCAAAGGCCCTGAGGACCCATGTATGCTTCATGTGCTCAGAGAGTGGCTAGAGGGGGGTAAGTCAAAGGGTAGGGGACGGGGCTGGGCAGAGCACTGGGCAGCCCTTTTTTCCATTGTAAGGACTGTGGCCTTACTCAAAATGAAAAGGGTTTTGAGGAGTGACATATCTGATTTACTAGATGACAACTGTTTCTTACTGAGCTGACTTGAGAAGCTATTTGGAAACTGTTTATGGGATAAGTCAGGTGGTAATCATAAGTGACAGAAGCTAATGCAGGCAGGGAAATACAAGGAAATTGTCAGGAAAAAAATTCATTGGGGTACTCACAAAAGATGAATTTGAGAAGAATGTCCTAAAGGTAACCTGTGTAGTGTCCCAGGTTCTGATGGCCGTGAACATGTATGCATGTGAACGTGTGTGTGAACATGTATGTGTTCATGTGTGAGTGTGTGTGTGATACTCAAGCATGTGAGACTCTAGATATGGGGTTAGAGGATGCAAATGCTCAGAAGTTTCCAGGTGAACTCATTTCCGGAGTCCCCTCAAAATCATTGCTTAGCTACTGGAATTAGCTCATTCATTAAATTCTGGCCATTGATCAGCATCTCTTTCTACTGTGTTTGTGAGAACTTACAGCATCTGTGTTGTAAACACAGCAAAACCATCTTGTTTCCCAGAGCTGTGGTGTATTAACACCTGAGGAGCTTGTTATCTGACACTGTACTCACATGACAAAAGTTCAGAATTCAGTATTTATAAATTCAGACTCTTTCAGTCCTTCTAGACTATCAGCATTTTTGGATATGCTTTACATACTTCTGTTACATACTTATTTGTGGGTTTCTTTTTCCGAAATCAAGAATCTATATGTTTATGTTTTGTTTTCTCTAGCAAGTTGCTGGTGGGAAAGGGACGGCCATCCATGGTGAACATATATGTTTTGGCTTCTTAGTGGTTCCCTCGTTTGTAGATCACACAGACTCCGTTTCCCTCCCTCCTTCCTTTTCCATCGCTACCTCATTCCCCAGCCCCTCATCAGAAGGCAGTGGAACATGAGAGACAGTATGAGCTTTCTTTTATGGTGGTTAAAGTGTAGTGAGGTTTAAAACACCCAAGATAGCTACACATGTTGGAAATAACGTGGGAGTTGTTTTATCTAAGAAGGAAGGATGGTGGTTCACTGACTAGCTCAGGACCACTCCCTGGTGGCATTGGCGCTTGGCACTTGGCACTTTATGAGATTTCTCTCATTTAACTCTCGTGGCCACTCCTTTACAGAAACAGAATGTTATTATTCCATTGTTCAGGTGGGAAAACCAGCACCCAGGTAGGCCAGGAGACTGATCTGGGCCACATAGCTGGCAAGTGGCAAGCCATGCTTCAGAGTCATGACCCGATGGTTCTGGAATCCTGTCTTCCCCTATTCTCCTCTGTTTTCGAATGCAATCGTGCACATTTTCATACCTAGTAGTAATAGCTTCATCTGTTGAAAATTGACATGAAAGTGAGTTTTCCCTCTATCTTTTTTTTTTTTTTTTGAGTTGGAGTCTCACTCTGTCACCCAGGCTGGAGTGCATTGGTGTACTCACAGCCACCCCAGCATCGACCTGCTGGGCTCTGATGAACCTTCTGTCTCAGCCTTCCAAGTAGCCAGAACTACAGGTGCTACCATGCCTGGCTAATTTTTTTTATTTATTGTAGAGACGACGTCTTGCCAAGTTCCCCGGGCTGGTGTTGAACCCGCAGACTCAGACAATCCACTCTCCTCGGCCTCCCAAAGTGCTGGAATGACAGGATGAGCCACTGAGCCTGGCCCATCTTTCTTTATAATGAAAATATTTTTTATAATGCTTGACTTTTTCTACATGCATTTCCCCCCCACACAGTTTGCCAGTCCTTTTAATACGTTGTCAGTATTTTTAGGTGTCCTTTTTTTTTCTTTTTTCTTTTTTTGTGGTAAAATACACAAAACATAAATTTCCCGTTTTAGCCATTTTTAAGCATGCAGTTCCATGGTATTAAATAAATTTATATTGTTGTTCAACCATCATTACCATCCATCTCCAGTTTCTTTACATCTTCCTAAGCTGAAACTCTGTTGCCATTAAGCAGTGAGTCTTCCCTCCCTGTGCCTATCCCAGCCACCATCCTACTTTCTGTCTCTATTGCATGTACTTTTGTATATGCTTATTTGTAAGTTTCTTTGTCTTATTAATCCAAGCTTTCCAGCTTTTCAAAGAAGAGATACCAAGTATCTGGTTAGAGCTCGGACTTCTTTGCATAACACAAACCCACTTACTTCCGTGACTAATAGAATATTAAACCTGAAAAAATTTCTTCTCAGGGTTGACAAAATGTTCCCATTCTCCCAACTGGTTGTAAAAAAAATGTTTTCTGTAGAAAGTGTCTGTAAACAATAATTTTTCTTTCATATAAGATTAGTCCTTGTGGAAAAGCTGGGTTTTCAAGACATGGGTGAAAGATTCTGCCTGCACATGAAGAAACATGAAGATTGAGATGTCATTTGGTGGCTGTGTTTTACAAAGTCTTCACCTTTCAATCCAAACATGCAGCTGAGTTAAACAAAATTTCTATTTCTATCGTCCTTTGGCACGATAATATTTCAGGCCAAGTGTACGAGGGGGACCTCCAAAAACCTGGAGCTTATTTATTAGAAATTGTGTATTTATTCTTACATGTTTAAAATTCAGTCACCTTCAAAGTACTCTCTGTTTGATGCAATACACCTGTCGAGATGCTTTTTCCACTGCTCAAAACAGTTTTTGAACTTGTCAGTTCTGATGTCTTTTAGTACTTCTGCCATTTTTTGTTTCACTTCTTTCACATCAGAAGACTTTGTTTTTCATCTGGGGAAACAGTACAAAGTCGCTTGGGGCGAATTTAGGTGAATAGAGAGGGTGGGGCATGGGAGGGTTATGCTGCTTTTGGTCAAAACTGCTGAACACTCAGTGGAGTGTGGGCAGGTGTGCTCATAAATCACCCTTCATGAAATGGACAAATGCACTGAAAGAAGCTCCAAAAAAAATTTACTGAAGCCAAACTCAACCTCTTACAACAATGCTAGCTGGTACACCGATGTCAGTGTTTCCTAGAACACTTACCTAGAAGGGAAAGCCTGTACTACAAGGGGCTCACCCCCTAAAAGATAGTTCCTTGAAAAAACCTCAGGTGTTTTTTCAAGACATTCAGGTTCAGTGGGCTGAAAACATTTTTGTGACTTCATCATAAGAAGAAAAGCACCGAACTTAAATAGACATGAGGACACAGGCTGCCTTTGCTCTCGCTGAACGTGGTGTCATGCTTTCATTGAGCAATCAGTATCTGCTTCATGCCTGCCTTATTTGTTCTTTGTGTGATATTTTGTTCTCTGTCTAATAGATATTTAGATGCCAAGCATAATTTTTCTATTTAGATAAATTTTGGAGTTTTTAATTTCTCTACTTTTAAAAGGGATCAAAAGACATGAAATGCGCCAAACCAGGATTTTCTTCTCTCACTTACTTCATAACAGGTTGGCAAGAAAGCAGTAGAAATCCTCCACACCTACATATGCGCACGCGCATACACACACACACACACACACACACACACACACACACACACACACACACAGTCTTTGCAGTCTTGGAATGAAGGAAGAAGGGAGTTGTGTAGTAACGAAGCCTTGGTTATATCATCACTAAATTATGGTTAGGGAGCTCAAAGGGCCCATTCTCTCCGTGGCCTGCAGTCAGGGACTCTGAAATCCAATCTGAAGTGTGTTTAATGAGGGTTCTGAACGCTGGTGCTTAGTGCAGAGGGGAACAAGGAGACAGTGTGTCCTCAGGGGCAATGTGGCCGCCCCTAGAGTCTCAGCGAGCAGGAAGAATCACAGCATTTGTGGGCAGAACCAACAGGCAGGCCTAAACATTTAGTCACATTCTCCTAGAATGAAAGCCTTGTTCCGGCTCCCCAGAGTTTGGGTTTAAAGTTTTGGTTCCTGTCAGTGGTGATCACAGTTTCCTGACAAGGGTGCCATCCGGTCTGCTGTTCAGCTTTTGAGTCTTTTTTTTTCCTTCCTCCAACTCCTCTTCCTCCTTATCACCACTGCTATTCACTAGAACTTGCTAGTACCCACTAGGACTGGGTTCCATTCTGCAGGCTTGGTGTATACAAAGTCCTTTTAGCCCCAGAACAATCCTGTATGGTGATTCAGTCTTTATGTCCATTTTACAGAAGAGGAAACTGAGGCACAAACAGTAGCTTGCCTCAAGCAAGTGTGACCTTGGGCACTCTGTTGTCCTCTAGCCCCAAACGTCATAGTGGGTGCAGCAGAGATGAGATACAGGTGTGTCCACAGGATAAGACCTTAGGGCAGCCTCAAATGTCTGTATTTACACAAACATTATTGTTCGTGTCCCATAAAGTGAAAAGTGACTTGTAATATACTTTCACAAAGTCCTGTGCCATTCTGACTTTTTTATTCTGGGTTTTTGTTGTTGTTGTTGTTGTTTTTTAATACTTTGCTTTTCTTTTTCATCCCTTGTCTTTCAGATTTTCAGTAATTTGCCTTGAAATGAGCTTGAGTCATTCATTTTGGGAGACACTCTCTGGTTCTTTTCATTCCAGTAGTTTCTGGAAAATTTTCTCATCTTATTCTTGGATAATTTCCTTTCCTCCTGGGTGTCTGTCTAGAAGTTTTGCTATTTGGATGTTGAAGTTCTTGAGTGGAGGCTATAAATGTCTTATATCTACTCCTCTTGCCCATCTCTTTACCTTTGTGTCTAGTTTCTAAAGGAGTTCTCCACTTTATCTTCAAAGTCTTCTAGTGGAATTTTTATGTCTCCCATGTTATTTTTTATTTCTAAGAGCGCTTTCTTGTTATTTAAATATTCTTTTTTATGACCTTCTGTGTTGTTTTTTTTGTTATAAACTCTTAGCTATATGTAGATACAAATTATAGTGCTTCTAAATAATTTTTGCTATTCCCTACATCATGGAAGTACCTGGTGTCTCCTATTCCTGATCTTTTGTGGGGTTCTACATAGTTTGACTGCTTCCTATTGTTGACTCTTTCTCCTCTCCTCTGAAATTAGATTCCAGCTTTCTTCTCAGTCATTTTCTAGAGTTTTGGGGAAATCCGTCACTTGCCATCTTCTCTTTCATTTGCTCTGTTTTCTGTGAATTTATTCCTCTTTCTCCTTTTCATACTTTTACTATCACTGTAGTGGGGCTTCAGGAGGCAATAGAGAGTAGTTGCCTCTCAGTCTGCCATGTTAGCCACAAGTCTGACTCTCTTCTGGTTTATGTTAAATCCAGGCTGGCAGTGGCCTTGCACTTTCTAGGAAAAATACACATTTACAGGTAGAAAGAAGTTCCTGTGGAACTTCTCAAATGGCCTTCCCCTTGTCCTTCAAGGCCCACTCAGAGGGCTTTTAGAATGTCTTAGGCACTTACTCCCAAAGTGCTCCACCATCAGGGAGAGCTGTCAGTTGCTCTATTCTCTGACCTCCCACAACTTCTTGTTAGTACCTCTAACATACCCCTTAGCGTGTATTCCAATTTAGCTGCTCATCTGTCTTACATTGCCATCTCAAAGAGAGTGGCTTGTCTTCAATTCCTTTTTCTCAGTACCTAGCATTGGGCCTGCACATGGCTGCATGCTGAATAAACGTACTCCACCTCCTAAAGCCATCACAGATGTTAATGTTTCTACTCACCTGATCAGAAACTCCAAAGGGCTGTAAGAAAATCTGTGGTATTGAAATGCCGTAAGATCAGACAGGTTGAGGGTTGTGGGTTTTAGGACTTGGAACCATATTCTATCAGGTATTAATGGTAGGAAGGAGGGCGGAGGCCTTCAAAGAAGCCCCTCCCTTTTGCTGGGTGAGAGCAGGCCATGGTTGTCATGGCTACGCTAATCCCAAAACGTGAAAAATAAAAATGCTTCTGGAAATGGCTCTTTGCAACCTCAGCAGATGCAAATCTTATAAACCCGATCGGACATTATCTTTATGGATTTCTGTCTATATGTATGAGATCTTTTCAAAAGGCAGAACTTTAGCTTTATGAAGCAGGAAATGCATCCATTGAGATTCTTTGAGGAAGTAGAGAGAGAGAGAGCGAATATACCCCCAACCTTACAGAAACAATTGTCTCTGTTCTTTTAGAAGAGGGAAAAAAAACTCCTGCATAAAACTTTATGTTACAGAAATAACCTGAAGGCATTGAAATATTTTGAAGGCACAATCAATGAAAGCAACTCTGATACACAGTTTTTAATAGCTTGAGGCTCTTTGTGAATGTGTATACTATTTAGCATTCAGTGCTTGCTTGCCAGACACTCCTCAAGAAAGTAAAACCTCCTCCTAGATTTAATTTTATAGGACCCAGTGAAAAGCCAGCTCAGAGTGGAGAAGGCAGTAAGGCTACACAGTGTGGAGCTAGCCAACTAGTGTGTACGCCAGGTTAAAATTCAGCTGCCCTTTGGAGCATAATTAAAACTAGTCAGTAAGAAAAAAGTGGCAAAAATTTGATTATGTAGTTTTGCTAGCTGCTGATTTGTTCTCTAAAATAAAACATGATAGTGACTATCTGGCCTATTGTAAAGAGTACACTTCTGGAATGTTGTCATCAAGACTAGTGATGTGGGGGTCAGCTAGACTCATGGTTCCCTAGAGTGGAGGGGAGCTGAGAGGTCTGCCCTCGCCTCTGACACAAACACTTGGGGACGTTTAAAAACCATTTGCCGCTGGGCTTGGTGGCTCAGCCTGTAATCCCGCGCCTTTGGGAGGCTGAGGTGAGTGGATTGCCTGAGCCCGCGGGTTCGAGACCTGGCTGGGCAGGCGAGACCTCATCTCTACAATAAATAAAAAAAAAATTAGCCGGGCATGGTAGCGCGTGCCTGTAATTCTGGCTACTCGGAAGGCTGAGGCGGAAGGATCACCGGAGCCCAGCAGGTCGAGGCTGAGGTGGCCGGGAGCGGCCACTGCACTCCAGTCTGGGTGACAGAGTGAGACTCCAACACAAAAAAACCATTTGCCGTAAGATCCCTTTTGTGTTGAACCATTACTCACATAGATAGGTTTTCAAATGGTATAGATAAGTAAGGGTTCATTTCCTCCTGCCTGAGAGTTTGTACAGTGTGTGTGTGTGTGTGTGTGTGTGTGTTAGTTACTCTTTGAGAAAATACCTTCATGTACAGATTTTCTACAGGGTCTCGTCTTTGTGTTCTGCCAGCTTAATCGGTGCCGTTGCCACAGTTTTCCTCACTTAAACTTTACTGACTTGTTTACAGGTTTAGTATTTTTTTTTTCCCTGAGTTGGAGTCTCACTTTGTTGTCCAGGCTGGAGTGCAGTGGCACACTCATGGCCACCCCAGCGTCGACCTGCTGAGCTCCAGCGATCCTTCTGCCTCAGCCTTTCAAGTAGCCGGAACTATAGGCACGTGCTACCATGCCTGGCTAATGCTTTTTTTATGAGGGCTCACCAAGTTGTCTGGGCTGGTCTCGAACCCACAGACTCAGGCAATCCACTACCTCGGCCTCCCAAAGTGCTGGGATTACAGGCTGAGCCACCTAACCTGGCTCAGGTTTGGTTTTTTAAAGCAATAAAGGCAAAAGGATTTGTAGCTTTTGAACCCCATCATTTGTTTCTAGCACAAAGCCTGCCCCAAATGCATAATTTGTTACTTCCAAAGATGTTCATTTATGCCTTTTTTTTGGCCAGACATATAAAAGAGTACTTTGTGCTGAGAAATATTAGCAAATGTTTAGTGCATACACATGGATAATCACTCATTCTCTCCATGTGATAAAATCCTACCCCTCGACATTTTGCTGACATCTAATATAAAGAAAATGGACTCTTTATTTTCTTGTTCTTAAAAGTAGTGTTCTCAGATTATGTTGTGAGTAAGCCTTTTTAGGTGCTTATAGGTGGGAATTTCACGCCTTGGTTATGTTTTCCCCCTTTGGCTTTTTAAAAAATTGTGGTAAGATATACGTAACATATAATTTACCATTTTAACCATTTTTACATGTGCAATTCAGTGACTTTAAGTACATTCACACTGCTGTGCCCCCCATCACCGCCATCCATATCCAGAACTCTTTTTTGTTGTTGTTGTTTGAGTTGGAGTCTCACTCTGTCACCCAGACTGGAGTGCAGTGGCCGCTCCCAGCCACCGCAGCCTTGACCTGCTGGGCTCCGGCGATCCTTCCGCCTCAGCTTTCCAAGTAACTGGAACTACAGGCACACACTACCACGCCTGGTTAATTTTTGATTTATTGTAGATATGAGGTCTCGCCAAGTTGCCCAGGCGGGTCTCGAACCCGCGGGATCAGGCAATCCACTCACCGCAGCCTCCCAAAGCGCGGGGATTATAGGCTGAGCCACCAAGCCGGCTCCAGAGCTCTTTTTATCTTACAAAAGCGAAACTCTGTTCCCAGGCATCATTAAGTCCCCCCTCCCCCAGCCACTGGTGACCCCCATTCTTCTTTTTGTCTCTATGATTTGCCTACTCTGTATACTTTAAGTAAGCGTAATCGTATTTGTCCTTGAATGATTGGCTTATTTCACTTAGCACAATGTCTTGAAGTTCCATCTGTGATGTGGCATATGCCTGAATTTCTTTCCTTCTTTTTTTTTTTTCAATTTCCTTCCTTCTTAGGGCTGAGTAATATTTCCTTGAATGTGGATATACCAAGTTTTTGTGCATCTATTCATCCATCAATGGACACTTGGGTTGCTTCCAGCTTTTGGCGATTGTGAATAAATGCTGTTATGAACACGGATGTCCAAGTATCTCTTCAAGACCCTGCTTTCCATTGTTTTAGTTATATACCCGGAAGTGGAATGGATCACATCTTGAGTCTGTTGCTAGTTTTTTGACATGCCGCCATGATGTTTTCTGTCATGGCTTCTTCATTTTGCATTCTGGGATATGAATTGGGACAGAATTACTCTGAAGTTTAAAAAGTCATGGGCAGCAAGCACAGAGAAGTGATGCCGTGGGCTGGTGAAGGAAATCTACTGTAGGACGAAAAGGACGCATCATTTTCTTAAAGAATGAGGAGCAAGTTCTTTCCTTGCCTCACTTCTCCAAGATGCTTTTTCTGCAGCTGCATTTAGTCTTGGGTACATTGACACACCCAGGTAGTTCTGTACCCATTGCTGAAAGAAAGTGAAATAGAGTCCTTGAACATACACCACGGCATCGTCATGTCTGGAAGCATTTTAGGCAGTAGCTGCCTGGTACACTTTGGGGTGTTAGTGCCGAGTCCATGGACCTCATTAGAGTCTCACTTACCAATGAAATTGTCATGTTGTGGGAGCACTATAAACCCTTATAAACTCTAGTGATGCGATATACAGGGTTTCCTTATAGCCCTGAATGTAGTCAGTGTTTACAGGGGAATTTGTGGCATGCTTTACAGACATCTCATTTATAGATGAATTTTAGGAGCTATAAAGATATCATTCAAACTCTAAGTTGACGTCTCCCTATTAAAAAATCTTTAGTATCATAGAAAAGCCATTTTCTATAAACAGCGGTACTCAATAATACATGTTCAGGAAATGTTTGAAGGATTGAAACCGGGCTTGTCATTTACAAGGTAGATCCCAGGCATCTGCTGTGAACCCATCATTCTGCAGGAATTTAAGCAGTCATCGGCTCACTTGTCTCTGACAGAACCCCAGTTGTATTTGAAATGCGGTGAGCCTGCAGGTTCAGGGACTCAGCACAGCCTCAATTCATGGCCAGGATATGCTCGCTATGTCCACAGACACCTTGGCTGACTCCTTAAAGGACCCGGTTTAGATGTGAACTCTTTCTCTTCTCTCTTATAAAGTGCTTAGTTTAACACCAAGCCCATAAAGGCATCCATTGTATATTGATTTTTTTTAGCTTGTTTAGATTTCTAGTGTTGAATTGTTAAGTCTGATTTCCCAGACTCTTGTAAATCTAGATGAAGTTATCAAATTCCCTTAGTTCCAGGAATTCTTTGGAAATATGAGTGCTTGCCAGCTGGTAAGATAATTGGTGGTTCGTTTTTGTGATAAATAGCAAATGTCGAGGGTTGTGAGAAAGAAGGTTGTGAAACTGGAATGTAGTCTTCTCTTTTAAAAAAAAACTTATTGTATGAGGATTCTTCCAGAAGCTCTTACTCCTGGCCTGTTTTGTTTCCATCTTTACTTTTAGATTCAGAGGATACACAGGCATGTTTGTTACAAGGATGTACTGTGTAGTGGTGGCAGTTGGGTTTCCAGTGGCCTTCTTCCCAGATGGTGAACACTATTCCCTGTAGTTAATTATTTCCATCTTTGTGACCATTTAGCTCCTGCATATGAGTGAGAACATGTGGAATTTGGTTCTCTGTTTCTGAGTCAACTCACTTAGGATGATGATCGCCAGTTCCCTCCGTGTTGTTGCAAAGGATGTAATTTCATTCTTTTTTATAGCTGTATAGTATTCCAAGTTGCATATATACCACATTTTCTTTATCCAGTCAATCATTGGTGGGCACTTAGGTTGGCTAAGATTTTGCCATTATGAATAGTGTCACAGTGCACATACACATACAGGTATCTTTTTAATATATTGATTTCTTTTCCTTTGGGTAGATCCCTAGGAATGGGGTTGCTGGGTCAAGTGGTAATTCAACTTTTAGTTCTTTAGTAATCTCCATACTGTTTTCCGTAGAGGTTGAACTAGTTTACAATCCCACCAACAGTGGATGCGCATTCCCTTTTCTCTCCGACTGCGCTAACATCTGTTCTTCTTTGGCTTTCTAATAATAGCCATTCTGACTGGTGTGAGGTGATAACTCATTGTGGTTTTAATTTGCATTTCTCTGCAGCATTTTTTCATATGTTTGTTCCTTGGCCCATTTTAACGATGTTCTTACTAATGTCTACCTATTTTACTTGCGTGAGAGGAGAACAAGTCACCGAGAATAAGTTGCTGTGCATAAGAGAACCATTAGCTCTTGGTGGCTTGTATGAGACCTCAAACCCAGGACCAGGGATTGTCACGAAGCAGCTCATTGCCCTCTACTGTGTAGCCTAGCTGGAGAATGCCCACATGCACCCACTGTGTTGGAACCAGGGCAGATTGTGGTACCAAACAGGCGGGAAATAAGATCTGTGTGTGGTAATCACCTCTGCTCTCCTGAATCCCTTTCTCCAGATAAGTGTGCCTAGGGTGGTGTGGGGAGGGCATGACAGGGAAGAATGTGGCTTACAGGCAGTCACATGTGACTCCTGATATTCATGCAGGTAAAATGACCCTGCCAGTGACCCTTGGACCAGGCATTCAAGGTCTAGAGTCTGGGATCATCCATGGGGAAGGTGCCCACCTCAAATAGTTGTGCATATCTTCTGGATTTCAATGAGGTTGAGTATGTGAGCGTAAAAGTGGCATCTGTTTAAAGACCAAAAAAGGCACTGAGCACAGTTGCTCAAACCTGTAATCCCAGCACTTTGGGAGGCTGAGGCAAGAGGATAACTTGAGCCCAGGAGTTCAAGACCAGCCTGGCCAACTTAATAATGAGACTTCACCACTACAAAATGAAATCAAAAGATTAGACAGGCTTGTTGGTGCACGCCTGTAGTGCCAGCTACCTGGGAGTCTGAGGTGGGAGGATCACCTGAGCCCAGGAGGTCGAGGCTATGGTGATCTGTGATCGTGCTACTGCACTTCAGCCTGAGTGACAGAGTGAGACCCTGACTCAAAGCAAACAAACAAACAGATAGACAAAAACAAAAAAGGCACTTAGTGAAATCATGTTTATTGGCTCCCCTCACATGCTAGGCAGGGTCTCAGCCAACTTTGACTCCTGCTGTCACTCAGTTTCCTGGATTATTGATAGGTTCCTAAAGTCCTCTGCTCTTCTCAGGGAAGAGGTGAAGTATATAACTAATAAATGTAGATGGAGATGTCTTGAAACATTCTTATCCCAGGGTTTGTTCTAGATGGTGGGATTTGACCCATTTTACTAGGGAGTCCTTAGAAATCTACCTGGTAGTGAAGAGAAACTGAGTCATGTGATCCTAAGGTCTTTAGGGTAGAAATTATTTTCTCGTATATAGCAGTTCCCTTCTCTATAGAGCCAGTGTATAGATAATGCATAAATAGTGTTGATTTCAGCAGACGCTGATTGATTTCCAGGTGTTTTACTAGTCAATAGCACTATAAAGATGAATAGTGTCCTGAAATTAATTGGGGACACAAATTCGTTCATAAGTACTAAACCATGCATAATACAGTGGGATGGGTCACTGGTTCTTTGTTTGTTTGCTTGTTTGTTTGTTTGAGTCAGGGTTTCACTGTTGCCTAGCCTGGAGTGCAGTGACACAGTCATGGCTCATCATAGCCTTGACCTCCTGTGCTCCAGTGATCTTCCCACCTCAGTCTCCCGAGTAGCTGGAACTGCAGATGTGTCCCACTGCACCAGGATAACCTTTTACTTTTTTTGCAGAGATGAGATCTTGCTAGGTTGTCAGACTGGTCTTGAACTCCTAGGCTCAAAGTGCTGGGATTACAGGTGTGAGCCGCCATGCCCAGTCTATAGGTTACTTTTATTGACTTGTTTGTTCATTTATTTAAAAAAACAAAAAACCTGGTTGGTCTTTAGGGATTGGGAATAAAGGGATGAATAACAGATAGCCTTCTTCTTTAATGTGAGGATAGTCCAGGTGAGAGTCTGCATGAGGTGCTGCAGGACCTGGAAGAAAGCCATCAGTGCCGTCATATTTGTGGGGGAAGCAAGGGACTCAGGAGCAGGGTTTCGACTGTCCCAAAAAAGGCCTGGGTTGTGAGTTGAAAACTTACGTCCACACAAAGCCCGCACACAAATATCTATTGCAGTTTTATTCATCGTCACCAGAAGGTCACCAGAAGGTCACCAGAAGCAACCAAGAAGGCCTTCAGTAGGTGAATGAATAAACAAACTGTGTTATATCCAGACCATGGAATGCTATTCAACAATAAAACGAAATGAACTGTCAAGCCATGAAAAGACACAGAGGAATCTTAGAAGCACATCACTACATGAAAGAAACCAGTTTGCAGAGGCCTCATACTCTCTGATTCCAACTATGTGAAATTCTGGGAAGGCAAGCTGTAGAGACAGGAAGAAAATCAGCGAGCGCCAGGGAATAAGAGGGACAGAGAGAGGATTAGGTAGAACACAATCAGTCTTAGGGTGAATCTAGTTTCATACTATGAAACTATTCTGTGTAATACTGTCATGGTGGAGACAAGGCACTGTACATTTGTCAACACCCACAGAACTTGACAACACCAAGCATGAGCCTCATGTCAACTATAGCATGTGAGTGGTGATTATGTATCACTATTGGCTCAACGATTGTAATAATACATGTATTTGTTTTGGGAGGCTGAGGCAGGAGGATTGCTTGAGGCCAGGAGTTTGAGACCAACCTGGACAATATAGGGAGAACCCCATCTCTACAAAAAAATAGAAATAACTAGCCGGGTGTGGTGGTGTGTGCCTATAGTCCCAGCTACTTGGGAGGCTGAGGCGGGAGGATTGCTTGAGCCCAGGAGTTCGAGGCTGCAGTGACGGATGATTACGCCACTGCATCCCAGTCTGGGTGACAGATGAGACCATCTCTAAAAACAAACAAAAACAATTGCAACATATGTGCTCCACTACTAATGATAATGATGTTAATAACAGGGGATACTGTGTGTATGGCGTGGAGAGGTGTATTTTTGCTGTTTTTTTGTTTACCTAAAACTTGTCTTAAATATGAGGTATAGGGCAACCCTTTGGGTCCCCTCCCACTCTGGGAGCTTTACTGTACTCTCAATAAATCCTACTTTAAAAAAAATGAGGTGTATTACTTGAAAAGTTGGGGGGAGGGGCCTGGGATTGGGGTAGGGAGAATGGCAGAGCTTCACATTTAAGTCTGGGGACAGCAGGAGTTGGAGGCATAGTGGTGTGGATGGGGCTTGGTTCTGGCCATACGGTGGTGAGCTGTGCAGGACCCGCAGCCCCAGGAGTAAGAAGCCATGGCCTGTCTCAGGGTATAACCCTTGTTGTCTCTGTCTGCAGCAAAGAGCTCCCGGGAAGGTGCTGCTGGATGCAGTTTGCAACCACCTCAACCTCGTGGAAGGCGACTATTTTGGCCTTGAGTTTCCTGATCACAAAAAGATCACGGTAGGTGATGTCACATTCATGTTGCTGTTTTACTGTCTGTTCATCTTGTTGGAGGGAATCATTGGTGCATTTCCTTGGCTGCACAGACATAGAGGAAAAGACACCAGAATGCCCTCATTAGTGTTTTTTATGATAAAAGTTATTTGTGCATGTAATTAGCAAGCTCAATGAGGGGGTGCAGTAAAGACTGCCTCCCTTATCTTTCCCCCTTGGATCCACAGTTACCTTGTGAATGCACATTTTCTTGGGTCTATTTCTTTCTTTCTTTCTTTCTTTCTTTTTTGAGTTGGTGTCTCACTCTGTTACCCAACCTGGAGTGCAGTAGCACACTCACGGCCACTGCAGCCTTGACCTGCTGGGCTGAGATGATCCTTCCACTTCAGCCTTCCAAGTAGCTGGAACCCCAAGTGTGTGCCACCATGCCTGGCTAATTTATTTGATTTATTGTGGAGACAAGGTCTTGCCATGTTGCTCAGTCTCAAACCCCTGAACTCAGGCAATCCTCTTGCCTCCACCTCCCAAAGTGCTGGGATTACAGGTGTAAACCGCTGCGCCCAGCCTAGGGTCTATTTCTAATGAAAGTCTGTGTAGCTGTAGATGCACAAATCTTTGAAATACACAAAGGTGAGGAAACAATATATAATGTCTTCACTTTTCCACCACCTTTGCGCCCCTCCTCATTGTTCCTTTTTAGCACATGGAGTTTATTTCCTGGTTTGCAGCTATGTGCTATTCCACCAAAGGGATGTGGATAATTTATAACCTCCATTGTAAATGATGAGATACTTTGCTTTTTTCTAATGTTTTGCTATTGCCTATGTTGCTAGGGGGAACTTACTAGTAAGTTTATGTTTTCACTCGTGGCCTGGTGTTTCCGTGGTTTAAGTCAAAGGGCATGGACTTAGCCAATCAATAGGTCCAACCATTTTAAAGTTGCTAAATAGGTCAGACCGTTCTTTAAAAAGACTTCACTAGCTTGAACCCAGTAATAAGAGCATAGCTCCCTAGTATTTTTATCTCTCTTTGTTGATGGCTTTTTTTTAGGAATGTAAATCTACCTTTTACTAGACATGTTTTTAGACTCTAGGTTTGTTGGCTGTATTTCTTTTTTTCCATAGATATTGAGTATCTGGGACTTCCAGTAGTCCCTGCACTGTGGATCCTGTAATGAGTAGAATTCAGGAAATGTATGATCCAGGTCAGGCTTCAGTCACAGGCCAATACAGGCCATGTGGCAGGGACCCCCCTGGAGCAAGGGAGTGTTGGGCAGTTGGAGTAACAGACAACATTTGAGTTCATGAAATCCTTCCCAGATCCTGCAAACCTGTGTCCTGGGAGACCTGTGGGAGTTGACCTGTTAGAAGGAATGTTCTGGGGGCCAGGTGTAGTGGCTCATGCCTGTGATTCCAGCACTTTGGGAGACCAAGGTGAGAGGATCGCTTGAGCCCAGGAGTTTAAGACCAGGCTGGACAACATAGCAAGATCTCCTCTCCACACACACACACAGAAGACTGGGTGTGGTGTTGTGTGCTGGTAGTCCTAGCTACTCGAGAGGTTGAGGTGGCAGGATCACCTGAGCCCAGTAAGTCGAGGTTGCAGTGAGCCATCATTGTGCCATTGCACTTCAGCCTGGGTGACAGAATTAGGCTCCAACTTAAAAAAATAATGTTCTAGGGAGAGGGGATGCCCATGTACAAAGACCAGAAAGCAAGAGGGCTATTCAAGAACGTGCAGAGAAAGCCAGAGTTGAGGGGCTCAGGGGAGGAGGTCAAGGGTGAAGGCAGTGAGAGAGACACGGTTGCAAGGTCATCAGGGGCCAGATGGGAAGGGCTTTCTGCACCGCTGCTGTCCAGTAGAAAGGGAATATGAACCACATACATAATTTTAACTTTTCTAGCAGTTATATTAAAAAAGTTAAAAAAAAAACAAGTTGAAATTAGCTTTCAAATATATTTTATTTAGCTTGAATATCCAGCAACATTATCATCTGAACACGCACTCAATCTAAATAACTGTGAATAAAATATTTCATGCTAAGTCTTTTTTTGTCATGGTGAGCCTTCAAATCTGGTGTGTGTCTGATACTTCAGCCCCTCTCAGTGAGGAGGAACCACAGTTCCAAGGGCTCAGTCCTCTCACGGGCTCTTGTATGTGATCCCACAGTTCTGTACCAAGCTCTTGTGCTTGGGAAGCTGTGAACATGTTTTAGAGAGAATGTGATATGATCTGCTTTCTGGTTGAGAAAGACAACAGGGGCCAGACTGGACTGGGGCAAGACTGGAGTTAGGAAAGCCACTGGGACCCTGGAGTGATGCAGGCATGAGGTGATGCTGGTGGGAACTAAGGGAAAGTTGGGGGGGTGGAGAGAGGTGGGTGGATTCAAGAGATCTGGGGAGTCGTGGGAGGCGATGTGATGGAACAGGTGGACTTGTGGGGGAGCACGGGCTCAGGATGTTCAGTTTTTCCACTTTGCCTTCAGGGTGGACAGGGCTGCCCATCCCTGCGGACAGCCATGTCCAGCAGTGAAGGTGACAAGTCCCATTCCAGCATAAGGAATCGGGGACATCAGTGGACATTTAGCAGAGATGTCCTACAGGCAGGCAGTGCCAGAAAGTGTATTTCCTGGAGCACGGAAAGGAGATATGTTTGGAAATCTGGACGCTAGAATCCTATGGTTATTTTAAATGCCAGTTGAAGTTCTGAGACTGCATGAGAACACACCATGAAGAGAAGGGGTCCAGGGTGGAACACCAGCATTGAAGGGAAGGGCCCATTAAAGGAGGTGCATGTGGAAACAATAACTTTATATACAAGAGTCACCTTGTGTTAACCTCCAACTGGCCAAGGAGTGTCTACAATCAAAGCTGAACATCAACCAATCAAACTACCATGTTCCAAACCCTCTTTTGCATGGCAGGAATGAGCACCAACCAATCAGAACTGCCATGTTTCAATCCCTCATTTGCATGATAGGAATGAACATCAACAAATCAAATTGCCATGTTTCAATCCCTCGTTTGCATGGCAGGGATAAACACCAACCAATCAGAACTGTCATGTTTCAATCCCTCACTTGCATGATGGGAATGGAAAAGAGGTCAACTCTGTATAAAAACAACCTCAGACCCCTAGCTGGGGCAGACAGCTCTTCTCTCACTGCCCTGCCCACTGCTCTCTTGCAGTGTGATCACTAAGCCTGTATGTCTCTACTACTCTGATTTGACATGGGTGAATTAGGCCAGTTGGCCGTTACCTAGGATGGTGCAGACAGAGAGGAGGAGAGTCAGCAGGGACAGAAGTCAGAGCAAGGGAAGAGAGCCTTTCCAGGAAGGAGCTGCTGGAGGGGCATGGAAGCTCCTGCCCCCAGATCTTGCCCAGAGCAGTGGTGAATGTGTGACTCCGTCATGCTCCTAAAAACCAGGGCAAGTTGTGTTTTCCTTAGTCCCATCTCCAAAGACTTCGTCATTGTCTAGTTGCTACTTTAAATCTGGGCTTCCCTGACTCCTCGCTTTTTTTCCTGATGTGGCTCATGACCATAGACCTGCCAGATCTCGTTCTGCATCCGTGTGTTCATCTAACAACTATTGTGAGCCTACACTGTATCAGGCATCACACATCACATGGATCTGAGAGAAAGTGACAGCTGGCAAGAAGAAGGTGTGTTTCCATTTATTAGGAATGCAGGCTTAGTAAGAGAGTCCAGGAAACAGTTATAATGTAGCACATTCTGTGAAACATTGTTTCATGGACTTATTTCACTTTAAAATATTCATCTCAAAACACCTGAAGATAGATTTCTCATTATTTGTAACAACCCTGCCCATTGCCTGCCTGAATTACCTTACACTCCCGATAGCCTTCCTGACTCCTGTCTTGTTCTATCCAGGCCTGCTGGAGCTGCCTTTTTCTACCAGGAATCGGTAGTGGCATCTTTGCACTCCATAGTTGAGGGTGCTAAGATTCTGAGAATTGTTTCTCCTGTCTGGATCTACCAGTTAGCTAACGGCAGAGCCAGGATCCTAAGTGTTCTTCTGACTCCACATTCAATGCCTGAGTAAACCATGGGTGCTTCCCTTTTGCTAGGATTTTCAAACCCATTGATCTTTCTACGTACCTCCTGAGCTGACTTCTTTAAAGAAAAAAAAAATTTTAATTAAGCTTGCTTTTTATGATTTCACCCCTTCCTTAGAATATCGTTTAGGAACATGGTTAAGTGCAAAAAACCAAAACCAAAACAAAACAAAAAAACACTAATGATGACTTTTAAAAGTAGGCTTTTATTTGTATACACCATGCCAGTAAAAGTCACCGCGTGAGTACTCACTGTGTGCTGGGGTGTTCTGTCTCTGTGTGTACAGCAGTGCATGCGACCCCCTTTCTAGAGCAGGGATCAGTGCGCTTTCTTTGTAGAGGGACAGATAGTCAATACTGTAGACTGTGCAGGCCATGCAGTCTCTGCAGCAACTCTGAGATCTGGCCTGTGTACAAGCAGCTGCAGACAATATATAAGCATATAGGTATGCCTGTGTTCCAGTAAAACTTTGTAAAACAGGAAGCTGTAGTTTGCCAGCACCTATTCCTGAGAGAGTAACTCTGTGCCAGGCACCATGGTAGGTTTACATACGGTATTTCATTTATTCCTACAAAGGTCCGTCATGTCTCCTTTTTCTGGAGAGGAGGGTCGGCCTTACAGAGGTTGAGTCATCCTCACAAAAGCAAGGTGTGGTGGATACCGGTCCTGTTCCCAGTCACCATGCTAGTCCAACCATCTCTCTGCATTTTACTCCTGGATGTTTACAAGGTCCCAGCCTGAGAGCTAACTGCATATCATGGTAAAAACAAGTTCTTTGGACAAAGCTAGTCTGAGATATTGGAGGGGATTGTGTCAGGGACTAGAGGGGCATAAGGAAAGCCCTGGGGTCCAGGCCGTGCTCTGACTCTCGGGTGCTGGTTCCATGGGTGCAGTCAGTTTGTAAAAATTGAACTCTATGCTTAGAACTTGTGAGATAGATATATATAACTTCAATGAAAGTTGGCCACAAATGTAGTAAAATAAAAGTATACAGTAGCAGACGTGATGACCAAAAGGTGCTCAGAGACTGGCTTACAGGAACTCTCCTGGAAATGCCAGTCTGGATGGGATAAACCGTGGAAGAACAGTTTGCATGGGAGGATATTCATCACTAGCTGGACTTCCCCCTCTTCCCCAGACAGCGTTGCTTGACAGTATCAGATTTGCGCCTCCTTCCTGGATTCGGCAGCCGCATTGCTGCCTTTCCACCCAGGCCATGCGTCGCAAAGGGGTTGAACCCTCTCTGCAGTCAGATGCGGGCATGCACATCATGGCTTCTAGAACTCTTAGCAGCAAAGTGACGGGGGGACGCTCTTCTGCCTTCCTGAGCTTCACTTTGGTCTTGTGTAAAATGAGCATAACAGTGCCCACCTCAGGGGCTTTGGAAAGATTAAATGTGATAACATCTATTAGCACATGGCCCAGTATCTGGTCAGATCTTTAAAGTGCTCAGAAAACTTCAGTTAGAGAAACTGTCACCACCATCATCTTCATCATCATTATTACTTTTTGTGGTCAACAACAGTTACAATTTATCATCTTAATGATTTTTTTTTTTGGTAGGGATGAAGTCTTGCTATGTTGCGCAGGCTGGTCTCAAACTCCTGGGCTCAGGCGATCTTCCTACCTTGGCCTCCCAAAGTGCTGGGATTATAGGCATGAGCCGCCTTGCTTAACCATCATCTTGATGATTTTTAGGTGTATGGTTCAGAAGTGTTAACTATGTGCACGTTGTCGTACAGCACATCTCCAGAACTTTCTCATCTTACTAAACAGAAACTCTGTACATGAAACAACTACTCTGAGCCAAAAACATTGCTTGAGTCCAGGAGTTCGAGGCCAGTCTGAGCAACATAGCGAGACCTCATCTCTACCAAAAAAAAATGAAAAAAATTATCCTGGCATGGTGGTATGTACCTGTAGTCCCAGCTATTCAGGAGGCTGAGGCAGGTGGATCGCCTGAGGCTAGGGGAATCGAGGCTGTGGTGAGTCATAATCCTGCCACTGTACTCTAGCCTGGGCAACAGAGATATTGACTCAAAAAAAAAAAAAGAGGGAAATTCTGTCATATGCTATCACACAGATGAATCGTGAGGACATTATGCTAAGTGAGATAAGCCAGTCACAAAAAGACAAATACTTCACGATTCCACTTACACGAGCTTTCTAATGTTGTCCTACTCTTAGAAACAGGAAGTAGAATGGTGGTGGCCAGAGGCTGGGGGATGGAACTGGTGAGAAGGCATTCCATAGCTATAGCGTTTCAGATTTAGCCCCCACCTCTTGGCTGTTGTGACTCATGCTGCAATGAACGTGAGTGTGCTGTCACTGTTGTTTTCTGATGCCACTGTTGTGACTGTCACCTTTGCTGGCCTTTATTTAGGAAGTCCTGCCCTTACCTGCCAAAGCATGATGATGGGTCTACAAATGCCCCATCACATGACAGTCACAATTGGCTTCACTCACTTCTCTGTGTGTGATACCTGAGTAGCCAGTTGTTGCCAAAGCCCCTGGCCTGCCAGGTCGCGGATTTCCTTCCCTCGGTGGTAAGCTGCTGGATTCAGGCCACTCGGAGTCCTGCTCAGCCTCGTGTCCCTCTCCTTGTTATTTCTATTGTGTGAATTGGTAATTCAGAACATAGTAGGCATTAAGGCATTGAAGGGGGAAAACAAGTGCTTTCTAAGCCTTGAGAAAGATGGGTTTTTCAAGGCCATAAATAAACGAGTGATCATTATGAAACAGTCAGTTACACTCCACTCTTAATTAGACTTGTCCTGTGGCTCATCAGTTAATAGAGTTGCTTGCTGTGTTTACACACACGTTTGGCCTGCTGTTGTCCTTGGGTCTGGACACTGTCCCCAAAGGATCACTCCACAGAGCAGAGAAGTGTTTTAATCAGCTTTGTAAAAATACAGATTGGGCCTTCTGTAGGAGGAATGCTATTGATCCTAGGGCTCAAGACGCTGTGCTTAGTATAGCAACTAATTGGTACATAAAGTCTAAAGGCTGGGAAAGGCCAGGACGCCATTAGGTTGCCATGGGGGTGAGCTCAGGGAACTAACCAGGGGATTTGCTTCACACTGATGAGGCAGGATTCTTGCTAAAACTAGGCACAGAAGCCTGAGGTCGAGGTCTAGTCTAGAAGAGGCCTCAGTGGAGCCTGGCTGACATTTGGTCAAGGGAAGGGTCTTTGTTACACCCAACTCTGCCTCCACAAGACAGGAGCAGCCGTGGGCAGTATGAAAACGAATGAATGCGGCTGTGCTCCAATAAAACTTTATTTATGGGCATGGAAATTTGGATTTCATAGAGCCTTCACCTGTCGTGACATGCCAGTCTTTCGATTTTCTTCAACCACTTAAGAATGTGGAAAACCAGTCTTTGCTTCTGACCTGTGCTGAAGCAGGGAGTGGGCTGGCCAGATCTGGGCCATGTGCCTTGGTTTGCCAGTCTCTGTGGTATTTCATCATCCAGGTTTTATAATGAGCAGACCTAGAGAGGTCACTTACCCCAACTAGAACAATAAAGTGTGTTCCCTGTCTTAGCCAAAGCATGGACTCTGCTGCGCGTGGCTGCCTTTCAGATCTCTCCATCTCAAAGAGCTGCACAGATCCTAACAGCAGAGATAGGTGTGCAGGTAAGATTGATGTCATTGGCCCATTGAGGACACTTGGAAGAACTCTGTGCTTTGGGCTGCCAATCTGTTTAAAAATTCACTGTCATTTGGCAGCTAGGTAGATTCTTAATGTCCTTGATTTTACACTTTCTCTGAAAAATGGAGCAAGAAATGACTCTCTTACAAGGTTATCATGAGGGCTAATCAGATACTTTACAATACTGAGCCCGGCAGGTCTCATGGCACGCAGTAGGCACTCAGATATCTGTTGTATTTCTGAGAGTATTAGAATGTATGTTTGCATTCTAACTCCGAAACCAGCGAGGCCAGTCCACCGAGCTTTTATGAAAGTGACATTGCTCACTGGCCTGATAGAACAATTCTGTTTTCTTATAAATAAACACTGGCAACACTCAGGAAAAGATTAGTACCTTGTCATTTATTCTTTGTCTTCCATGCCAGAAGAAAACTTTCGCAGGCAGCAGGCGTGCTTTCGAAGGTCTCAAGGTCGTGGAAGCAGAACTGCATGGGATAATAGGTGTCCCTTGCTCGGGGTTTTCTGCTGGAGTCAGACAGACCTTCATCTGTCTCAGCCTCTGACCTCACTTCTTCCTGGGGGTCTAAGTGGACCTCTGAGGAACATGCCAGGAGTAAAGGATGAACATTGCAGGACCAAGAGCAATCTGAAAGTTTGAGAAGCCAGCAGAGGTGAGGCTGGGGAGCAGCTCAGTCACCATGTGTCATCTGATAGTGGGTGTATTGATTGGGCAGGTCACCAGCAGAGGCAAAGCTCTGCTTCAGCAGAGAGTCCGGGAGAAGGACAGATCACTTGGAAAATATAGCTATGGATAATGTTCTATGCTGAAGCTAAAAGGCAGATACTGTTTTTCGGTTTTGTTTCATTAGGAGACACTTTTTAAAATTTTTAAAAAATTTTTGAGTTGAGGCCTTATTCTGTCACCAGGCTGGAGTGTAGTGGCACAATCATGGCTCACTGCAGTCTCGACCTCCTGGGCTCAGGAGATCTCCTGAGTAGCTGGGACACAGGCGTTGAACCACAACCATGGCTAATTTTATGATTTTCTTTTTTTCTTTTTCGTTTTTGTAGAGACAAGGTATCCCTGTGTTGTCCATTCTGGTCTTGAACTCCCAGGTGCAAGCAACCCTCCCTCATTGGCCTCCCAAAGTGCTAGGATTACAGGCTTGAGCCGCTGTGCCCAGATATTATTTTTTAGAGCAGTTTTAAGTTTACAAAAAAATGAAGCAGCAAGTATTGAGTGTTCCCATATACTGCCCCCAACCCCCCCCACACACACATACACACAGTGTCTCTTGCCATTGACAGCTTTCTTTAGTGTGGTACATGTGTTACAACTGATGGACCAATGTTGATAGTAGTGTAGTGTTATTCACTACAATCCAAAGCTTGCATTAGGGTTCTCTCTTGGTGTTATACATTTTGTGGATTTTTACAAATGCGTCACTGCGTATGTCCAATGTGCTGGAATCACACAAAGTGTTACAGCCTTCTGCATTTTTATGCCCCCTGCCCAGAAAAGCTGAGACGGAGACAACAGTTGTTGCGGGAGAGAAAGAGTTGAATGTCGCAAAGTGGCTGAGTAAGAAGGACAGGAGATATTTCTCAAATCTGCCTCCCAAGAACTTAGAAGCTAGGGTTTTTAAGATTAATTTGGCAGGTGAGGGGACTAGGGAATTGAGACTGCTCATTGGTTGGGTATGAAATCACAGAGGTGTCGAGATTGTCTTTGTGCCCTGAGTCAGTTTTTGGGTGGGGTTCACAGGTCACTGGTCTTGTTGGCCTCAGAAAGTCTTATCAAAATGCAGAGTCTGAGAAACTTCTGACACCATTCCTAGGTTTATGGTATCTATAGAAGCAATTGGGAAGTTGCAGCTGTTATGAAAGATGGATGCAAGAGGGAGGATATCTGCTAATCGCGCTTTGGCTTGCTAAACTTCTGGATCCCATCAAGGAGGTTGGCATGACCTACAGCCCATTGTTCTTCAGAGGAAAACAAGTTTGTTAATCTTGCAGGCAGCCCTGGGGTCTGGGATCTACACACAGGGAGAAAAGAAAATGAGTAAAACAAACATTTTAGGATTTAGATCTTAACATAGTTTGGGACCCATTACAATTCTAACCTTGTGGCCTTTTATTAATTTTACGAAGGCTGTTTCAAGGGTAGTTTCACTGCCCCAAATACTCCTTGTGTGCCGCCATCTGTTCATCCCTCTCTTCCCTGAGCCCTGGCAACCTGATCTTTCTGTCTGTATTTTCTGTATTCTTGATGCTTTGAAATCTGAACCTTCCTGACTCAAGAGAGACTGCCCTCCCAGGGCTAGTAGATTCCTAGAGACAGCGAGTGCCTCCAGCTAACAAGTCTAGAGCCATATCCAGTCACCTCCTCTGCTGGCTCTTACTCTCAGGAGGCAATATTCCTCAGCCCTAGAGCTGTTCCAGGGACAGGTCCCACAACCAGAGGCGGCCTTCCACCCCAGAGCCCATGGAAATGATTCAAACTAGCCAATCCTGAACCTGATTGCCCCATGCCTCACCTGGAAACCACAAGTCTGCCCACGCCTTCTCCCCACTCTCTCTGCTTCCTGACCTACCCTGGTGCTTCCCCTGGTGGATGGCCCTGCATGGTTTGACACACTCCTTCCTCCTGGGAACTGTGAGTAACAAACTCTCTTTCTGTTGGCATTTGTCTCCTGATGTATTGGCCACGATCTAAGAGTAATAGGCTCTACCCTACAGCCCAGGTGTGTAGCAGACTGTACCGTGTGAGTGTGTGTGAGTACATCCTATGGTGTTCACACAAGGATAGAAACACCTCACAATCAAAGCATTTCAGTGCAGAGCACACAGCCCAAAAGGAGAAAGTTGTATTAACAAGGGATCAGGAGCAAGTAAGATTGGATGGAAACCAGGAGCCTGCAGCGAAGGCATAATGGGCTGGAAAGCTGTTCTGTAGCCATGTTGTGGAGGAACAGTGTGATGGGCTGAATTTTATAACCCTCCCTAAAATGTGTGTGTTGAATCCTGGTACTTCAGAAGGTGAGTATAGTAGGAGAGAGGGTCTTTAAAGAGGTGATTAAGTGAAGTGAGACCATTAAGGTGGGCCCTAACCCTATCTGACTGGTATCCTTCTAAAAAGAGACCTCTTAGACACAGAGGCATCAGAGACACCCACACTCAGAGGAAAGACCACACGAGGTGAGGTGGCAGCTGGAAGTAAGGAGAGAGGACTTAGGAGAAACCACCCCCGCGATACCTCAAGCCTCCAGAACTGTAGACCGATAAATGTCATTCAAGCTGCCCAGTCTTCGGTATTTTGTTATGGCAGCCTCACACACAGTAGGCCTTTAGATTCCAGTGGAAGTTCCTGGATTCAGAAACCAGTTCATCTTTGAGTCCTACTGACTGACAATGAGATTTCTCTAGAAGTCAAGGCATTTTAACCAAGTTCCCTTCCAGTCAGGCCTCATGGATGCATGGATGGACTCAGGAGGCCAGCAGCCTGGATTTCAGTGAGGATGGAGGGTGTGGTTTGCTGGAAGGGGAGCCGGGGCATTGGGATTTAAGACATCATTACACACATGACCTCTCCACTGGCAGGGAGAGAAAGATGATGGTGTTTCTGTTACCTTGTAACTCACCCGAAACACGTTTCTTTCCGCTTGTTTGAGGGAACAAATGACTGGCCTGGGATGACCTAGTCCTGCTCAAATGACCCCCCGGTGGCCCTCCTTAAATATAACGCTAGAGTTTCCACTCCAGCCAAGCAGCTAGCTCGTCCGCTGGGTAGTGGGTTGAGTCCTACGTATGCAAGGCTTTCTTCCTTACCTCTGCACATATCATCCTGGCTGGTGAGGGTTCAGGTTCTTGCAGGCCGGGCGTCCTCACCCAGGCAGGCCTGAAGGGGTCGCGACCGTAGCCTTGCAGCATCACCACTGCAGAGCTGCCGAACAGGTTGACCATCCCTGGCACCTCTTCCATTCTAGCCCCATGTGTTATAAAGCCACATGCTCCCTTGGCTCAAATCGGGGCTTGTGTTTGATGCTTTCCACAGAAATGCCAAAAACAGAGGAGAGATGTTTAAAAACAACTCATGAAACTGGCAGCTGCATTGCCAAATCATAGTTGGTGTGTCCTGGGTAGTTTGCAGAAGTCTGGACGGGTCTGTGGCCACTCCGGTGCTGGTGAGAGAGCCCGGTGGCCGGGATCGCAGGCCCAGGGTGGACCATCTGGTTAACCCCTCTCCCACATGACACAGCTCCTTAGAAACTTATTCACTGTCTACGATCCTGCAACACTCTGACTCCACACAGGGAACAGGAGGCATCAAAAGAACTTTCTTATTTTCCGATCACAGACATGTGAACTCGCTTGGGTTTGTCATCAGCCTGCCCTCTCCCCTTCCACAGTAGGAGAGCCGCTCTTCTTTCTGTCCTAAGCGAATGCCCTGGGCTTTAGAGACATGTTGGCCCATCATCTCTCAGGTCTCTTAGCATGTTGGAGTTACTCCCCCTTGCTGGTGTTTTCAGCCCTCCCCGTCTCAAACGCACCCAGGTCCTTCCGATTAGCAACAGGCAGATGCACACCACCGTGTTTGATTCCTCACCCCCCTGCTTCTGTTCTGTCAGCTGTTGCATCTCAGCAAAGCTTCTTGGTGAAGCCATTCCTTCCTCTTTCCTGCCTGCCGGGTTTTCAGACTCGTCCCCGAATTCAGTGACCGACTGGCAGATACGTTAGTTCCCATCTTATCTGATCTTTTGGCAGCTCTCAGTATCCCTCCTTTGGGAAACGCTGTCATTTCATGACTTCCATGACACAATTCTCTATTTTTCTTGCAGCCTCCTTGGCTTCCACCAGGTGGTTCTCTGGTGGAGGCATTGGTCAACTCTCATACCTTTCGTTCTCTGGACACTACACAGGCTGTCTTGCTCTCCATGGAGTCAGGCTGGTGATGACTTCTTTTTTTTTTAGTTGGGTTATCACTCTGTCACTTGTCACTCGGGTTGGAGTACAGTGGCACAGTCACGGCTCAACACAGCCTCGACCTCCTGGGCTCAGGCAATCCTCCTGCCTCACTCTCCCAAGTAGCTGGGACAACAGGCACACGCCACCACACCTGGTTAATATTTTAATTTTTAATTTTTTTGTAGAGATGAGGTCTTACTATATTGACCAGCCTGGTCTCGAACCTGGGATCAAGCAGTGCTCCAGCCTTAGCCTCTCAAAGTGCTGGGATTACAGGCGTGAGCCAATGCACCCAGCCATGGTGGCACTTCTAAATGTGAGATCTCCTGCCCAGACTTCTCTGAGTCCCAGATGAATGTGTTCCACTGTGTCTGTACTCTCTCTTCCTGGCTGATCTAAGGAAACCCCTGAAAATCAACATGACCGCACCTCTAAATCCTGGCCATCCCGCAGTGCTCCATGCCTCTGGGACTGGCGCCAGCATCCACCTGATGCCCACATCCGCCATCTTAGAGGCTTTGTGGGCATTGCCTCCTTCCTCAGCCATCATATCCAGCCCATCAGTAAATTCCATCGGTTTTTACTTCTTAGATTTTTCTCAGATCTCCACTTTCCTCAACACCACCTCTGCCCTTCTAGTCTAAAATCCCATCCTGTTTTGCCTGAAGAGTTGCAACAGACCAGCCTGCATCCCGTCTTGCTTCTTCTAACCTGTTCTCACACTGTCAGACAAATCTTTTAAAAATACAGATGGAATTGTGTCGGCGCCATGTGGAAAATCCTTCTTATCACTCTTGGGATAAGGACAAGGCATCTCAACATGGCCTCGGTGGGGTTAGGCTCCTTGCTAACTCTCCAGCCCTGTTGTGCAACCATTTTGATCTTCCCCCTTGAACATGTGGACAAGGGTTTTTACTGCCTATCTTCATGCATTCTGCTCACCTCTCTGCCCCTTCAGATCTCAGTACAGTGTCATTTTCAGGGAAGCTTGCTCCCTACCTCTGCTCCTCCCATGTGCCTTATTTATTTATTTATTTAAATTCTATTTATTGGGGGAGGGGATTCTCGCTCTGTTGGCTAGGCTGGGGTGCAGTGGTGAAATCATGGCTCACTGCATCCTCAAACTCCTGGGCTCAAAGTGATCCTCCCACTTCAGCTCCCAAGAGCTGGGACTACAGATGTACACCACCAGGCCTGGGTGATTTTTTTTATTTTGTAGAGACAAGGTCTCGCTGTGTGGCCCAGGCTCAAGCGATCCTTCCTCCTTGGCCTCTCAAAGTCTTGGGATTACAGATATGGTCTACCTTGCCTAGACTTATATACTAATTTTAAATTTTATACATCTTAAAAAACCTCTCTGGGCCATGTACAGTGGTTCATGCCTGTAATTCTAGCACTTTGGGAGGCTGAAGTGGGAGGATTGCTTGAGCTCAGGAGTTCAAAACCAGCCTGAGCAACATAGCAAGACCTCATCTGTACAAAAAATTAGGCAGGCGTGGTGGCATGTGTCTGTAGTCTCAGCTGCTCAGAAGGATATGGAGGAAAAAATCACCTGAGTCCAGGAGGTCAAGGCTGTGGTGAGCTATGATCTTGCCACTGCATTCCAGCCTGGGTGACAGACCCTTGACTTAAAAAACACACCACTAAAAACCTCTCTGGCTGCCCCTCCTAGGGCTAATTTATTCTTAGAACCAGTGGGCCCATCCAGGAGCACACACACCTTCGACTTACAAACTAACCAATCTCCTTTCTCTGGCCTGTCTATCCCTGGACCCAATAATCTTCTACCTGAGTCACCCCAGAGCCTGGAAATATCTAGAACACTAGAGACCATGCCTTTAATTTAGAGACAGCCAGAATTATTCATCCTGGCCGTTGCTAAACTGTTTGTCCTGCCTTGCCTTGCTTCCAGAAATCTCAGTAACGGCCTAGGCCCTCCCGTGGCTTCTGTCTTTTGATTTTTAACACCCACATGGGAATACATCACATGGATATGCTTTGTTGGATTTAATTATTTCATTTAGGTTATTGTAAACATTTTGACTATTATAAAATACTGCAAGTAGCATCCCTTGTACTTAAATCTTTGTGTGCATAAATGGGTAATTTACAGAAGTGGCATGGCTGGATCATACCTCCTAGACCTTTGATCATTATTTCCTAAATTGTCTTCAGAAAACTCACATCAATTCATAAATCCATCAGTAAAGTAGGACATTGCCCACTTCCCTGTGTCCTGGCCAACTTTGGGTCTTATACAAACACTAAAGTATGTATATAGCCATATCTAGATGCAAATGTATGGGTGGAAATGGTATTCCACTGTCTTAATTTACATTTCCAGTACAGATGACATCTGGGCACCAGTAGTTTTCAGTTAGCTGTTGGCATTTTCTCTTTGTAAATTACCTCAGGTTCTTTGCATAGATTTCTGCAGAGTTCTCTCTTTCATACTCACTTATAAAACTCTGTGTTAAGCACATTATCTTTGTTTTTGTCATACATCCAAATATAAGCTTCTGTTGAACCCTTTCAAATTACCAGAAGTCCAAGGGGAGTTTTTTAAAAAAGGACATATGGTCTAGGATAATACAGTTAACTTACCCTTTCTTAATAAAGGCAGCTGGTTTCTTTCTTATTTGAAAATTTTGCCACTCAAACCATATGCCAAGGAGCACGCATGTGGAAAAGAGTCTGGACTTTAAAGTTGGACAGATCTGATTTCAGTCCTAGCTCTGCCACTGCCTAGCTGAGGGACCTGGGACCAGTTATTTAGCTTCTGCAAGTCTCAGATTTTATTCCTGGGTAGCAATGGCCTTGTTTGGAGAGGTCAGTAGCTTACAGGTAGTGTGTGGTGCGGAGGTGGGATTCTGTAAATATCCATCCTCTTTCCATATCCCTCAAAGATGTGCGGTTCTGCATGTACTCATACATATATGAGGTCTGGCAGTTAGGTTCGTGAACTCATCCTAGAAAAAGGGCTACATACCTCATTGCTGAATATCGCTATGGTCACCTTTGAAGTCCTCCCCTTGGGAAGCTATGCACTGATACCTGCGCCTAGTCTACCTGTCAATGCAGTTTTGGAACTCTTTTGCTGGAATGGCCATCAGAGTCGTCATTGTATTACTCTTGCTGTCTCGAATGTCATCAGATGTCTTCCTTTCCATATTTCCTTTATCTTCTGGTAAAGAAGAAAGCCACTGGGGGCCAGATCAGGTGAGTAAGGAGGGTGTTTCGATACAGTTATTGATACAGTGCTGCCACAGTAGGCTCACAGTGGCAGGTTTGGAGCTTACTTGTCAGATCTCAGCAAATAATGACAGCAGCTATGAAGGCCATTCCAGAAAGAGTTCCAAAATTGCTTTGACAGGCGGACTAGACACTGGCACTGATGCATAGCTTCCCGAGGGGAATACTTCGAGGGTGACTGTAGTGATCTTCAGCAGTGGGTTATGTAGCACTTTTTTGAGGATGGTTCATGAACCTAATTGTCAAACCTCGTATTCTGTTTCAGTAAGGAATATACATATTTCACTTGACTGGAGTAGCCAGTTATGCAGTCGTTCATTAACATTTTCCAAATAGGTAAGTATGATAAAAGTACAAATGAGAGTAGAGCAATTCTTAGTCAACTGTGTGGATCTGAGTCTAGGAGAGATTTTAAGCTTCAAGCTCAGGGATAATATTAGCAAATAAGGATCCATTCTATAGATATGGTAGACAATGCAAGATATAGCATTCTGGGGGGAAAAGGAACAGACAGCCTCTTATTCTGAAAAATATTTTGATTTTAAACAGCTTCAAACAAAGTCTAAAATAGTCACTCTTTCTCATTGGGAACTCATGTCTCAATCTGTTCTTTTTTCCCTTTTAGGTGTGGCTGGATCTCTTGAAACCTATTGTGAAACAGATTAGAAGTAAGTGTATGCCATATGTTGAACAACGCGTGAGCTATAAAGCCAGACATTCTCATGTCTAGACATCTCCTGCCTTGTGCCATGGAGCACTGGGGATATACATTCTTCTGTTATTCTTTGATTGCTTTTCATCATCCGCTAATCCACGTACTATTAAAATGTTTCTGCTGCAGT
The DNA here is from genome assembly GCF_000164805.1 of Carlito syrichta. Lineage (NCBI taxonomy): Eukaryota > Metazoa > Chordata > Mammalia > Primates > Tarsiidae > Carlito > Carlito syrichta. The sequence goes on along the minus strand of NW_007259943.1, from coordinate 295,863 downwards.
TTTAACATCTAACAATTTGGCAATCAAAACCTTGCTTGGAAAATCAAATCTCGTTTTGATTAGCACCTGAAGCCTGCCATTATTTGAAGCCCCAGAATAATCACATGTGTTTTGTCTATGCCGTTGTTACTGCCACTTTCGAAGGGGAAGGGGAGAGCCATTTATTGCTAAAATTGATTCTAGATTTTCCGTCCTCCCTCACAAAGCCTGTGAAATCAGAATGCAAGTGTTGTTTGGCGGGAAAAGGTGCTGTGTGTGTGTGTGTGTGTGTGTTTCTGAACGGCAGGCAGGACTCTGAAGGGAATCTGGCATGCATTTAGACTGTGAGGAAAGAAGAGATTAAGGAAGGTGAAGGAAAAGAACAAAGAAAGAAAAAGTGCTTTTTCTCTCTTTTCTGATTGCCTCCCCAGCGTCCGCTCCTCTCTCTGTTGTGGGGTAAAATTCAGGGTCAAACTCTCTTCTCAGAGTCATCCCAAGGGGTCTCTCACTGAAGCCAGAGCCTGGACAGAAGTCTGAGGATGGTAAAAAAACAGCATCCCTTTAGTTCAGCATGATGCTCACAATACCTGTGGGATTCTGTGTCTGATTAAGAAACCCCGCTGGGCCACTTATTTATATAAATTGCTATGTCATAAACACACAGCGCAATGTCTACATGGCCCTGACACAACTGAACTTAATGTTGATCTTCCTTCTACATTTTTTTTTTGAGCTGGGGTCTCACTCTGTTGCCCAAGCTGGAGTGCAGTGGAGCTATCACGGCTCACCACAGCCTGGACCTCATGGACTCAGGTGATCCTTCTGCCTCAGCCTCCCAATTAACTGAGACTCCAGGCAGGCACCACCACGCCTAACTACTTTTTTGATTATTTTGTAGAGACGGGGTCTCACTATGTTGCCTAGACTGGTCTCAAACTCCTGGGCTCAAGTGATTCTCCCACCTCAGCCTCCCAAAGTGCTGGGATGACAGGCATGAACCACTGCACCTGGCCAATCTTCTCTAATTTCATCAAAGATGAAAATGAAATGGGCGTCGTTTAATGTTTACTGGGTGTCCTCAGCATGGCTGGCAGGTGATGACTAATGGCGGGGGGGTGGGAGAGATATTGCTAAGAGAAGCCCCCAGGCCTGATGGGCCAAGGTCACATAGAGTCTAGAAGACTGATGTGTGTTCCTACAGCAGTTCACCAGGGCAGCTGCTCATGGCGGGAGGGTGGCCCTCCCACGCAGACCTGACAGCAGATTGGGCTGTTGTCAGGTCAGAGCCAGAGCAGGGATGTTATGTTCTGTCCGTCTTCCCCATGTGCTTTGACTGACCCTGGGTGACAGAGCTGTCACTTTGCATCGAGTGCTAACGTCTTCCTTGCTTCAGGTTTTCTGAGGATCTGAGTGTGCTTACTCAGTTTCATCTTTGTGAAAATTTACTGAGAGGAAATAGTGAAGCCATCTCATCTTCTTTCTCTTTTGCTGCTGTTATGTTATGTTCCAGATTTGATATGCCAGGGCTTCTGTTAATTTTTAAGGAAAAGAAGCCTCTCTTGGCTTTAGTATTTTCATGTATATATTACCAGAATCTTAGCTTTATGTCATCTTTATTTTTTCTTTTCTTTTCTTTTTTTTTTGAGTCAGGGTCTCTGTCACCCAGGCTGGAGTGCAGTGGCATGCTTATGACTAACACAACCCTGACCTGCTGGGCTCATGCAATCCTTCCACCCCAGCCTTCTGAGCAGCTGGAATTACCCAGATCACTTTTTTTTTTTTTTTTGAGTTGGAGTCTCACTCTGTCACCCAGACTAGAGTGCAGTGGCCGCT